>NW_012299366.1:0-3766 GCF_000151885.1 Dipodomys ordii | reverse complement strand
CCGCTGTGTCCCGCTGTGTCCCGCTATGTCCCCCGTTTTGTCCCGCTGTGTCTCCCGCTGTGTCCCGTTGTGTCCTCGCTGTGTCACCGCTATGTCACGCTGTGTCCCCGCTGTGTCACGCTGTATCCTGCAGTGTCCCCGCTATGTCCGGGCTGTGTCCTCGCTGTGTCCCTGCTGTGTCCTCACTGTGTCACCGCTATGTCCTGCTGTGTCCCCGCTGTGTCACGCTGTGTCCCGCAGTGTCCCCGCTATGAGCCGCTGTGTCCTCGCTGTATCCCCCGTTGTGTCCCACTGTGTCCCCCGCTGTGTCCCCTCTCTGTCCCCGCTTTGTCCTCCTGTGCCCCGCTGTGTCCTCGCTATGACCCCCGCTGTGTCCCCACTCTTTCCCGCTGTGTCCCTGCTGTGTCCTGCTGTGTCCCCCGTTATGTCCTCACTGTGTCCCCGCTGTCCCCTGCTGTGTCCCGCTGTGTCCCCGCTGTGTCCCCGCTGTGTTCCCCCGCTGTGTCCCTCTGTGTCCCGCTGTGTACCCTACTCTGTCCCCGCTGTATCCCCTCTGTGTCCCGCTGTGTCCCGCTGTGTCCCCCACTCTATCCCGCTGTGTCCTTGCTGTATCTCCCATTGTGTCCTGCTGTGTCCGCGCTGTGTCCCCCGCCCTGTCTCCGCTGTGTCCCGCTGTGTACAGCTGCGTCCCTGCTGTGTCCCGCTGTGTCCTCTGCTGTGTCCCGCTCTGTCCCGATGTGTCCCGCTGAGTCTCCTGCTGTCCCCAACTGTGTCCCGCTAGTGTCCCCCGCTGTGTCCCCCGCTGTGTCCCGCTGTGTCCCGCAGTGTCCCCGCTAGGTCCCCGCTGTGTCCTCACTCTATCCCCCTGTGTGTCCAACTGTGTCCCCCGCTGTGTCCCCACTGTGTCCCCGCTTTGTCCTCCTGTGTCCCACTGTGTCCTCGCTATTACCCCCGCTGGGTCCCGCTGGGTCCCGCTGGGTCCCGCAGTGTCCCCGCTATGTCCCCGCTGTGTCCTCGCTGTATCCCCCTGTGTGTCCCATTGTGTCCCCCGCTGTGTCCCCGCTGTGTCCCCCCTTTGTCCTCCTGTGTCCCACTGTGTCCTTGCTATGACCCCCGCTGTGTCCCGCAGTGTCCCCGCTGTGTCCCACTCTGTGTCCCGCTGTGTCCCCACTGTGTCCCGCTGTGTCCCGCTGTGTCCCTCGCTATGTCCCCGCTGTGTCCTCGCTGTATCCCCTGCTGTGTCCCACTCTGTCCCCCGCTATGTCCCCGCTATGTCCCCGCTTTGTCCTCCTGTGTCCCGCAGTGTCCCTGCTACGTCCCTGCTGTGTCCTCGCTGTATCCCGCGCTGTGTCCCATTGTGTCACCCGCTGTGTCCCCGCTGTGTCTCCGCTTTGTCCTCCTGTGTCCTGCTGTGTCCTCGCTATGACCCCCACTGTGTCCCGTTTTGTCCCCGCTGTGTCCCGCTGTGTCCCATGCTGTGTCCCACTGTGTCCTCACTGTGTCCCCCGCTGTGTCCCGCTGTGTCCCACTCTGTGTCCCGCTGTGTCCCCGCTGTGTCCCGCTGTGTCCCTTGCTATGTCCCCGCTGTGTCCTCGCTGTATCCCCTGCTGTGTCCCACTGTGTCCCCCGCTATGTCCCCGCTTTGTCCTCCTGTGTCCCGCTGTGTCCCCGCTGTGTCTCTGGTGTGTCCCGCTGTGTCCCCTCTGTGTCCCGTTGTGTCCCCGCTGTGTCCCGCAGTGTCCTCGCTGTGTCCCCACTGTGGCCCCCGTTGTGGCCCCACTGTGTCCCGCTATGCCCCGCTGTGTCCCGCTGTGTCCCCTGCTTTGTCCCACTGTGTCCCCCGCTGTGTCCCCGCTTTGTCCTCCTGTGTCCTGCTGTGTCCTCGCTATGACCCCCGCTGTGTCCCGCTGTGTCCCTGCTGTGTCCCCGCTGTGTCCCCCGCTATGTCCTCGCTGTGTCCCCGCTGTCCCCTGCTGTGTCCCGCTGTGTAACCGATGTGTCCCCGCGGTGTCCCACGCTATGTCCCGCTGTGTCCCCTGCTATGTCCTTGCTTTGTCCCCGCTGTCCCCTGCTGTGTCCCGCTGTGTCCCCGCTGTGTCCTCGCTGTGTCCCCCGCTGTGTCCCCACTGTGTCCCGCTGTGTCCCGCTGTGTCCCGCTGTGTCCCGTTTTGTCCTGCTGTGTCCCGCTGTGTCCTCGCTGCGTCCCGCTGTGTCCCACTGTGTCCCCTCCTGTGTACCCGCTGTGTACCCGCTGTTTCCCCGCTGTGTCCCACTGTGTCCCCCGTTTTGTCCCGCTGTGTCTCCCGCTGTGTCCCGCTGTGTCCTCGCTGTGTCACCGCTATGTCACGCTGTGTCCCCGCTGTGTCACGCTGTGTCCTGCAGTGTCCCCGCTATGTCCGGGCTGTGTCCTCGCTGTGTCCCTGCTGTGTCCTCGCTGTGTCACCG
The DNA here is from genome assembly GCF_000151885.1 of Dipodomys ordii. Lineage (NCBI taxonomy): Eukaryota > Metazoa > Chordata > Mammalia > Rodentia > Heteromyidae > Dipodomys > Dipodomys ordii. The sequence goes on along the minus strand of NW_012299366.1, from coordinate 1,321 downwards.
CTATGTCCTGCTGTGTCCCCGCTGTGTCACGCTGTGTCCCGCAGTGTCCCCGCTATGACCCCCGCTGTGTCCCGCTGTGTCCCGCTGTGTCCCGCATTGTCCCCGCTGTGTCCCCGCTGTGTCCTTGCTGTATCCCCCTGTGTGTCCCACTGTGTCCCCGCTGTGTCCATGCTGTGTCCCCGCTTTGTCCTCCTGTGTCCCACTGTGTCCTCGCTATGACCCCCTCTGTGTCCCGCAGTGTCCCCGCTGTGTCCCACTCTGTGTCCCGCTGTGTCCCCGCTGTGTCCCACTGTGTCCCTCGCTATGTCCCCGCTGTGTCCTCACTGTATCCCCTGCTGTGTCCCACTGTGTCCCCCGCTATGTCCCCGCTATGTCCCCGCTTTGTCCTCCTGTGTCCCGCTGTGTCCCCGCTGCGTCTCTGGTGTGTCCCGCTGTGTCCCCTCTGTGTCCCGCTGTGTCCCCGCTGTGTCCCGCAGTGTCCTCGCTGTGTCCCCACTGTGGCCCCCGTTGTGGCCCCGCTGTGCCCCGCTGTGTCCCGCTGTGTCCCCTGCTGTGTCCCACTGTGTCCCCCGCTGTGTCCCCGCTGTGTCCCCGCTTTGTCCTCCTGTGTCCTGCTGTGTCCTCGCTATGACCCCCGCTATGACCCCCGCTGTGTCCCGCTGTGTCCCCGCTGTGTCCCGCTGTGTCCCCCGCTATGTCCTCGCTGTGTCCCCGCTGTCCCCTGCTGTGTCCCGCTGTGTAACCGATGTGTCCCCGCTGTGTCCCATGCTATGTCCCGGTGTGTCCCGCTGTGTCCCCTGCTATGTCCTTGCTTTGTCCCCGCTGTCCCCTGCTGTGTCCCGCTGTGTCCCTGCTGTGTCCTCGCTGTGTCCCCCGCTGTGTCCCCGCTGTGTCCCGCTGTGTCCCGCTGTGTCCCGCTGTGTCCCATGCTGTGTCCCACTGTATCCCCTGCTATGTCCCATGCTGTGTCCCGCTGTGTCCCCGCTGTGTCCCGCTGTGTCCCGCTGTGTCCTCACTGTGTCCCCCGCTGTGTCCTGCTGTGTTGCCCTCTGTGTCCCCCGCTGTGTACCGCTGTGTCCCGTTTTGTCCCGCTGTGTCCCGTTGTGTCCTCGCTGTGTCCCGCTGTGTCCCACTGTGTCCCCTCCTGTGTACCTGCTGTGTACCCGCTGTTTCCCCGCTGTGTCCCGCTGTGTCTCCCGTTTTGTCCCGCTGTGTCTCCCGCTGTGTCCCGCTGTGTCCTCACTGTGTCACTGCTATGTCACGCTGTGTCCCCGCTGTGTACACGCTGTGTCCCGCAGTGTCCCCGCTATGTCCCGGCTGT
>NW_012299365.1:0-3766 GCF_000151885.1 Dipodomys ordii | reverse complement strand
GTAATCAGAGGAGGTTGGAGAAGGGGAGCAGGGTAGCAGGAGAAGCATAAGTAGAAGGAGAAGTAGAAGTAGGTGAAGGAGGAATGAGAGCCGCAGGAATCATTAGGAGAAACCAGAAAGAAAAGCAGTGACATGAATGGGGAAGCTGGAGAGAGAAGTAGTAGAAGCAGAAGAGGCAGGAAAGGGCAATAGCATGTGAAGGAGAGGATGAAGAAGATTATGAAGAAGAAGAAGAGGAAGCATAAGGAGAAGCATAAGGAGAAGCATAAGGAGGGAGTATAAGGAGAAGCAGTAGAAGCAGAAGAAGCAGAAGCAGGAGAAGCAGAAGCAGAAGCAAAAGAATAAGCAAAAGAAGCAGAAGCAGAAGCAGTGGGAGAAGCAGAAGAAGGAGAAGGAGAAGGAGCAGCAGAAGGAGAAGCAGAAGCAGAAAGAGAAGCAGAAACAAAAGGAGAACAAGAAGGAGAAGCAGGAGAATCGGAAGAAGCAGAAAGAGAAGGAGAAGAAGGAGAAGCAGAAGTAGAATCACAAGAAACAGAAGAAGAAAAAGCAGAAGGAACAGAAGCAAAAGAAACAGAAGAAGGAGAAGAGCAGAAGCAGAAGCAGAAGGAGAAGCAGAAGCAGAAGGCGAAGCAGAAAGAGAAGCAGGAGAACCAGAAGAAGCAGGAGAAGCAGAAGCAGAAGAAACAGGAGAAGCCGAAGAAGCAGAAGCAGAATCTGAAGCAGAAGGAGAAACAGAAGAAGCACAATCTGAAGCAGAAGCAGAAGAAACAGAAATAGTAGAATAAGCAGAAGCAGAAGCACCAGGACAAGCAGAAGAAGAAGAAGGAGAAGGCGAAAGAGAAGGATTAGGAGTAGGAGAAGCAAAAGGATAAGCAGAAGCAGAAAGAGACGCAGAAGGAGAAGCAGCACGAGAAGTAGGAGAAGCAGGAGAAGCAGAAGCAAGAGAAGCAGAAGAAACAGAAGACGCAGAAGCAGAATGAGAAGCAGAAGGAGAAATTGAAGCAGAAGGAGAAGGAGAAGCAGAAGGAGAAGCTGAAGAAGGAGAAGGAGACCAGAAAGAGAAGCACAACGAGAAGCAGGAGAAGCAGAAGCAGAAGAAACATAAGAAGGAGAAGAAGCAGAAGCAGAAGCAGAAACAGAAGGGAAAGCAGAAATAGAAGCAGGAGCAGCAGAAGAAGCAGCAGCAGGAGAAGCAGAAGCAGGAGGAGCCGAAGAAGCAGAAGCAGAACCTGAAGCATAAGGAGATACAGGAGAAGCAGAAGAAGCAGAATCTGGAGAAGCAGAAGGAGAAGCAGAAGCAGAAAGAGAAGCAAAAGCAGAAGGAGAAGCATAAGGAGAAGCAGAAGAAACAGAAGAAGTAGAGGCAGTAGCAGAAGATGTAGAAGCAGAAGGAGAAGCAGAAGGAAAAGCAGAAGAACGAGAAGGAGAAGGAAAAGGAGAAACAGAATGAGAAGCAGAAAGAGAAGCAGAAGAAGGAGCAGGAGAAGGAAAAGCAGCAGGAGAAGCAGAAAGAGAAGCAGAAGGAGAAGCAGGAGATGCAGAAACAGGAGAAGCAGAAGCAGAAGAAACAGGAGAAGGACAAGAAGCAGAAGCAGAAGGAGAAGCAGAAACAGAAGGAGAAGCAGAAAGAGAAGGAGGGAAAGCAGAAGAAGCAGAAGCAGGAGAAGCAGAAGCATAAGAATGCGAAGACGCAGAAGCAGAACCTGAAGCAGAAGGAGAAGCAGGAGAAGCAGAAGAAGCAGAATCTGGAGAAGCAGAATGAGAAGCAGAAGGAGAAGCAGAAGCAGACAGAGAATCAAAAGCAGAAGGAGAAGCAGAAGAAACAGAAGAAGTAGAAGCAGTAGCAGGTGTAGCAGAAGCAGAAGTAAAAGCAGAAAAACAGGAAGGAGAAGGAGAAACAGAAGGAGAAGTAGAGGGAGAAGCAGAAAGAGAAGCAGGTAAAGCAGAAGCATAAGAAGCAGAAGGAGAATCAGAAGGAGAAGCAGAAGAAGGAGAAGGAGAAACAGAAGCAGAAGAAGATGCAGAAGGAGAAGCAGGAGAAACATAAGAAGCAGAAGCAGAAGGAGAAGCAGGAGAAGCAGAAGAAGCAGAATCTGGAGAAGCAGAAGGAGAAGCAGAAGCAGAAAGAGAAGCAATAGCAGAAGGAGAAGCAGAAGAAACAGAAGAAGCAGAGGCAGTAGCAGAAGAAGAAGAAGATTAAGAAGCAGAAGTAGAAGCAGAAAGAAAAGCAGAAGAACTAGAAGGAGAAGGAGAAACAGGAGTAGAAGCAGAAAGAGAAGCAGAAGAAGGAGCAGTAGAAGGAAAAGCAGCAGGAGAAACAGAAAGAGCAGCAGAAGGAGAAGCAGGAAATGCAGAAACAGGAGAAGAACAAGCAGAAGACACATGAGAAGGACAAGAAGCAGAAGCAGAAGGAGAAGCAGAAAGAGAAGGAGGGGAAGCAGAAGAAGCAGAAGCAGGAGAAGCAGAAGCATAAGAATCCGAAGAAGCAGAAGCAGAACCTGAAGCAGAAGGAGAAGCAGGAGAAGCAGAAGAATCAGAATCTGGAGAAGCAGAATGAGAAGCAGAAGGAGAAGCAGAAGCAGAAAGAGAATCAAAAGCAGAAGGAGAAGCAGAAGAAACAGAAGAAGTAGAAGCAGTAGCAATTGTAGCAGAAGCAGTAGGAAAAGCAGAAGGAAAAGCAGAAGAACAAGAAGGAGAAGGAGAAACAGAAGGAGAAGCAGAAGGAGAAGCAGAAAGAGAAGCAGGTAAAGCAGCAGAAGAAGAAGCAGAAGGAGAATCAGAAGGAGAAGCAGAAGAAGGGGAAGGAGAAGCAGAACCAGAAGAAGATGCAGAAGGAGAAGCAGAAGAAGCAGAAGCAGAAGGAGAAGCTGGAAAAGCAGAAGAAACAGAAGCAAAAGGTGAAGCAAAAGAAGGAGTAGGAGAAGCAGAGGCAGAAGAAGAAGCATAAGGACAAGCAGAAGGAGATGCAGAAGGAGAAGCAGGAGAAGCAGAAGAAGCAGAAGCTGAAAGAGAAGCAGAAGTAGGAGAAGGAGAAGGAGGAGAAGCAGAAGCAGAAGGAGAAGCAGAAGCAGAATGAGAAGCAGAAAGAGAAGCAGGAGGAGGACAAGAAGCAGAAGCAGGAGAAGTTGAAAGAGAAGAAGCAGAAACTGATGCAGAAGGAGATGCTGAAGGAGAAGGAGAAGCAGCAGAAAAAGTAGAACCAGAAATTCAGGCACGAGAAACAGAAGAAGCAGAAGGAGAAGCAAAAAGAGAAGCAGAAGGAGAAGTAGAAGAAGCAGCAGAAGGAGAAGCAGCAGAAGAAGCAGAAAAACAAGCAGGAGAAGCAGAAGCACAAAGAGAAGTAGAAGCAGAAGAAGAAGCAGTAGAAGCAGAAGAAGCAGAAGCAGGAGAAGCAGAACCAGAAGAAAAAGAAGAAGCATAAGAAGCAGAAGCAGAGGGAGAAACAGAAGGAGAAGGAGCAGCAGAAGGTGAAGCAGAAGGAGATGCAGAAGCAGAAAGAGAAGCAGAAATAGAAGAAGAAGAAGGAGAAGTTGGAGAATCAGAAGAAGCAAAAGCAAAAAGTGAAGCACAAGAAGGAGAAGGACAAGCAGGAGAAGCAGAAGAAGCAGAAGCGGGAGAAGCAGAAGAAGAAGAAGAAACAGAAGAAGGAGAAGGAGCAGAAGGAGAAGCAGAAGCAGAAGGAGAAGCAGAAAGAGAAGCAGAATGAGAAGCACAAGAAGGAGAAATTGAAGGAGAAGGAGAAGGAGACGGAGAAGCAGAAGGAGAA
>NW_012299364.1:0-3766 GCF_000151885.1 Dipodomys ordii | reverse complement strand
AAGGAGAAGCAGAAGGAGAAGCATAAAGAGAAACAGAAGGAGAAGCAGGAGAAGCAGAAGCAGGAGAAGCAGAAGCAGAAGAAGGAGAAGAAGAAGAAGCAGAAAGAGAAGTAGAAACAGAAGGAGAAGCAGAAATAGAAGGAGAAGAAGTCGAAGAAGCAGAAGCAGAACCTGAAGCAGAAGGAGAAGCAGGAGAAGCAGAAGAAGCAGAATCTGGAGAAGAAGAAGGAGAACCAGAAGGAGAAGCAGAAGCAGAAAGAGAAGCAAAAGCAGAAGGAGAAGCAGAAGGAGAAACAGAAGAAACAGAAGAAGCAGAAGCAGTAGCAGAAGAAGCTGAAGATGCAGAAGCAGAAAGGGAAGCAGAAGGAATAGCAGAAGAACGAGAAGCAGAAGGAGAAACAGAAGAAGAAGCAGAAGGATAAGCAGAAAGAGAATCAGGAAAAGCAGAAGAAGCAGAAGCAGACGGAGAAGCAGAAGAAGAAGAAACAGAAGAAGGAGAAGGAGCAGAAGCCGAAGGAGAAGCAGTAGCAGAAGGAGAAGCAGAAAGAGAAGCAGGAAAAGCACAAGAAGCAGAAGCAGGAGAAGCAGAAGCAGAAGAAACAGGAGAAGGACAAGAAGCAGAAGCAAAAGGAGAAGCAGAAACAGAAGGAGAAGCAGAAAAATAAGGAGGGGAAGCAGAAGAAGCAGAAGCAGGAGTAGCAGAAGCATAAGAATCCGAAGAAGCAGAAGCAGAACCTGAAGCAGAAGGAGAAGCAGGAGAAGCAGAAGAAGCAGAATCTGGAGAAGCAGAATGACAAGCTGAAGGAGAAGCAGAAGCAGAAAGAGAATCAAAAGCAGAAGGAGAAGCAGAAGAAATAGAAGAAGCAGAAGCAGTAGCAGTTGCAGTAGAAGGAGAAGCAGAAGGAAAAGCAGGAGAACAAGAAGGAGAAAGAGAAACAGAAGCAGAAGGAGAAGGAGAATCAGAAGGAGAAGCAGAAGCAGAAGCAGAAGAAGAAGGAGAAGAAGAAGAAGAAGAAGAAGAAGAAGAAGAAGAAGAAGAAGAAGAAGAAGAAGAAGAAGAAGAAGTAAAGTAGAAGAAGAAGAAGAAGAAGAAGAAGAAGAAGAAGAAGAAGAAGAAGGAGAAGAAGAAGAAGAAGGAGAAGCATAAGGAGAAGAATTAGAAGCAGAAGAAGCAGAAGCAGGAGAAGCAGAAGCAGAAGAAAAAGAATAAGCATAAGAAGAAGAATCAGAGGGAGAAGCAGGAGAAGGAGAAGGAGCAGCAGAAGGAGAAGCAGAAGGAGAATCAGAAGGAGAAAAAGAAAAAGGAGAAGCAGAAGCAGAAGAAGAAGCTGAAGCAGAAGACGATGCAGAAGGAGAAGCAGGAGAAGCAGAAGAAGCAGAAGCAGAACGAGAAGCAGAAGTAGGAGATGGAGAAGGAAGGGGAGCAGAATCAATAGGAGAAGCAGAAGGAGAAGCAGAAGCAGAATGAGAAGCAGAAAGAGAAGCAGTAGAAGCAGAAGAAGCAGGAAAAGCAGAAGCAGAAGAAAGAGAAGAAGAAGAAGAAGAAGAAGAAGAAGAAGAAGAAGAAGAAGAAGAAGAAGAAGAAGAAGAAGAAGAAGAAGAAGAAGCATAAGGGGAAGCATAAAGAGAATCAGTAGAAGCAGAAGAAGCAGAAGCAGGAGAAGCAGAATCACAAGAAAAAGAATAAGCTAAAGAAGCAGAAGCAGAAGCAGTGGAAGAAGCAGAAGAAGGAGAAGGAGAAGGAGCAGCAGAAGGAGAAGCAGAAGCAGAAAGAGAAGCAGAAACAGAAGGAGAACAAGAAGGAGAAGCAGGAGAATCAGAAGAAGCAGAAGTAGAAGCAGAAAGAGGAGAAGAAGGAGAAGCAGAAGCAGAATCAGAAGAAACAGAAGAAGAAGCAGAAGAAACAGAAGCAAAAGAAACAGAAGAAGGAGAAGAGCAGAAGCAGAAGGAGAAGCAGAAGCAGAAGGAGAAGCAGAAAGAGAAGCAGGAGAAGCAGAAGAAGCAGGAGAAGCAGAAGCAGAAGAAACCGGAGAAGCCGAAGAAGCAGAAGCAGACTCTGAAGCAGAAGGAGAAACAGAAGAAGCACAATCTGAAGCAGAAGCAGAAGAAACAGTAATAGTAGAATAAGCAGAAGCAGAAGCAGCAAGAGAAGCAGAAGAAAAAGAAGTCGGAGAAGGCGAGAGAGAAGGATTAGGAGTAGGAGAAGCAAAAGGATAAGCAGAAGCAGAAAGAGACGCAGAAGGAAAAGCAGCACGAGAAGTAGAAGAAGCAGGAGAAGCAGAAGCAGGAGAAGCAGAAGAAACAGAAGTCGCAGAAGCAGAATGAGAAGCAGAAGGAGTAATTAAACAGAACCAGAAGGAGAAGCAGAAGCAGAAGGAGAAGCAGAAGAAGGAGAAGGAGAATCAGAAAGAGAAGCAGAAAGAGAAGCAGAACGAGAAGCAGGAGAAGCAGAAGCAGGAGAAGCAGAAGCAGAAGAAACAGAAGAAGGAGAAGAAGCAGAAGCAGAAGGAGAAGCAGAAACAGAAGGAAAAGCAAAAAGAGAAGCAGGAGAAGCAGAAGAAGCAGCACAGGAGAAGCAGAAGCAGAGGAAGCCGAAGAAGCAGGAGCAGAACCTGAAGCAGAAGGAGAAGCAGGAGAAGCAGAAGAAGCAGAATCTGGAGAAGCAGAAGGAGAAGCAGAAGCAGAAAGAGAAGCAAAAGCAGAAGGAGAACAGAAGAAACAGAAGAAGCAGAGGCAGTAGCAGAAGAAGCAGAAGATGCAGAAGCAGAAGGAGAAGCAGAAGGAAAAGCAGAAGAACGAGAAGGAGAAGGAGAAACAGAAGGAGAAGCAGAAAGAGAAGCAGAAGAAGGAGCAGGAGAAGATAAAGCAGCAGGAGAACCAGAAAGAGCAGCAGAAGGAGAAGCAGGAGATGCAGAGACAGGAGAAGCAGAAGCAGAAGCAGAAGAAACAGGAGAAGGACAAGAAGCAGAAGCAGAAGGAGAAGCAGAAACAGAAGGAGAAGCAGAAAGAGAAGGAGGGGAAGGAGAAGCAGGAGAAGCAGAAGCATAAGAATCCGAAGAAGCAGAAGCAGAACCTGAAGCAGAACGAGAAGCTGGAGAAGCAGAAGAAGCAGAATCTGGAGAAGCAGAATGAGAAGCAGAAGGAGAAGCAGAAGCAGAAAGAGCATCAAAAGCAGAAGGAGAAGCAGAAGAAACAGAAGAAATAGAAGCAGTAGCAGTTGTAGCGGAAGCAGAACGAGAAGCAGAAGAACAAGAAGGAGAAGGAGAAACAGAAGGAGAAGCAGAAGGAGAAGCAGAAAGTGACGCAGGTAAACAGATGAAGAAGAAGCAGAAGGAGAATCAGAAGGAGAAGCAGAAGAAGGAGAAAGAGAAGCAGAAGAAGATGAAGAATGAGAAGCAGAAGAAGCAGAAGCAGAAGGAGAAGAAGGAAAAGCAGAAGAAGCAGAAGCAAAGGAGAAGCAAAAGAAGGAGAAGGAGAAGGAGAAGCAGAAGCAGAAGAAGAAACAGAAGGACAAGCACAAGCAGAAGGAGATGCAGAAGGAGAAGCAGGAGAAACAGAAGAAGCAGAAGCTGAAGGAGAAGCAGAAGTAGGAGAAGGAGAAGGAGGAGAAGCAGAAGGAGAAGGAGAAGCGGAATGAGAAGCAGAAAGAGAAGCAGGAGAAGCCGAAAGAGAAGAAGCAGAAGAAGCAGAAACAGAAGCAGAAGTAGAAGCAGAAGCAGAAGCAGAAGGAGAAGCAGCAGAAGAAGTAGAACCAGACAGGAGAAAC
>NW_012299363.1:0-3767 GCF_000151885.1 Dipodomys ordii | reverse complement strand
GACAGCAGGAGAAGCAGAAGAAGCAGAAGCGGGAGAAGCAGAAGAAGAAGTAAGAAGAAGAAGAAGAAGAAGAAGAAGAAGAAACAGAAGAAGGAGAAGGAGCAGAAGGAGAAGCAGAAGCAGAAGGAGAAGCAGAAAGAGAAGCAGAAGAAGCAGTAGCAGGAGAAGCAGAAGCAGAAGAAACAGAAGAAGCCCAAGAACCAGAAGGAGAACCTGAAGCAGAAGGAGAAGCAGAAGCAGCAGAAGTTGGAAAAGCAGAAGCAGAAGAAACAGAAAAAGCAGAAGAAGCAGAAGCAGGACGAGAAGCAGAAGAAGAAGAAGGAGAAAGAGAAGGATTAGGAGTAGGAGGAGCAGAAGCAGAATAAGAAGCAGAAAGAGAAGCAGTAGGAGAAGCAGAAGAAGAAACAGAAGAAGCAGAAGCAGGAGAAGCAGAAGCAGAATGAGAAGCACAAGAAGGAGAAATTGAAGGAGTAGGAGAATGAGACGGAGAAGCAGAAGGAGAAGTAGGAGAAGAAGAAGAAGCAGGAGAAGCAGAAGCAGAAGAAACAGAAGAAGGAGAAGAGCAGAAACAGAAGCAGAAGGAGAAGCAAAAGCAGGAGAAGCACAAGAAGCAGAAGTTGAAGCAGAAGAAGAAGAAACAGAAAAAGCAGAAGAAGCAGAAGAAGAAGCAGCAAGAGAAGCAGAAGAAAAAGAAGGAGGAGGAGAAAGAGAAGGATTAGGAGTAGGAGAAACAGAAGGATAAGCAGAAGCAGAAAGAGAAGGAGAAGGAGAAGGAGAAGCAGGAAAATCAGAAGAAGCACGAGAAGCAGAAGCAGAATGAAAAGCAGAAGAAGGAGAAATTGAAACAGAAGAAGATGCAGAAGGGGAGCAGAAGCAGTAGTAGAAGCAGAAGCAGGAGAAGCAGAAGCAGAAGAAATAGAAGAAGAAGAAGAAGAAGAAGCAGAAAGAGAAGCAGAAACAGAAGCAGAAGAAGAAATAGAAGCAGAAGAAGCCGAAGAAGCAAAAGCAGAACCTGAAGCAGAAGGAGAAGCAGGAGAAGCAGAAGAAGAAGAATCTGGAGAAGAAGAAGGAGAACCAGAAGGAGAAGCAGAAGCAAAAAGAGAAGCAAAAGCAGAAGGAGAAGCAGAAGGAGAAGCAGAAGAAACAGAAGAAGTAGAAGCAGTAGCAGAAGAAGCTGAAGATGCAGAAGCAGAAAGAAAAGCAGAAGGAATAGCAGAAGAACGAGAAGGAGAAACAGAAGGAGAAGCAGAAGGAGAAGAAGAAGGAGAAGCAGGAAAAGCAGAAGAAGCAGAAGCAGACAGAGAAGCAGAAGAAGGAGAAGGAGAAGCAGAAGCAGAACAGAAGGAAAAACACAAGCAGAAGGAGAAGCAGGAGAAGCAGAAGAAGCACAAGCAAAAGGAGAAGAAGAAGGAGAAGAAGCAGAATCAGAAGAAGCAGAAGCAGAAATAGAAAGAGAAGCCGACGAAGAGAAGCAGAACGAGAAGCAGGAGAAGCAGAAGAAGCAGAAGCGAGAGAAGCAGAAGGAGAAACAGAAGAAGGAAAAGGAGCAGAAGGAGAAGCAGAAGTAGAAGCAGAAAGAGAAGCAGGAAAAGCAGAAGAAACTGAAGCAGGAGAAGCAGAAGCAGAAGAAACAGGAGAAGGACAAGAAGCAGATGGAAAAGCACAAACAGAAGGAGAAGCAGAAAGAGAAAGAGGGGAAGCAGAAGAAGCAGAAGCAGGAGTAGCAGAAGCATAAGAATCCGAAGAAGCTGAAGCAGAACCTGAAGCAGAAGGAGAAGCAGGAGAAGGAGAAAAAGCAGCATCTGGAGAAGCAGAATGAGAAGCTGAAGTAGAAGCAGAAGCAGAAAGAGAATCAAAAGCAGAAGGAGAAGCAGAAGAAACAGAAGAAGCAGAAGCAGTAGTAGTTGCAGCAGAAGCAGAAGGAAAAGCAGAAGAACGAGAAGGAGACGGAGAAACAGAAGGAGAAGCAGAAGAAGCAGAAGGAGAAGGAGAAGTAGAAAAAGCAGAAGGAGAAGTAGAAGGAGAAACAGAAGCAGAAGAAGCAGCAGAAGGAGAAGCAGAAGCACAAGAAGATGCATAAGGAGAAGCAGGAGAAGCAGAAGAAGCAGAAGCAGAAGGAGATGTAGAAGTAGGAGAAGGAGAAGGAAGAGCCGCAGAAGCAGTAGGAGAAGCAGAAGGAGAAGCAGAAGTAGAATGAGAAGCAGAAAGATAAGCAGTAGAAGCAGAAGAAGCAAGGAAAGAAGAAGCAGACTAAAGAGAAGAAGAAGAAGAAGAAACAGAAGCAAAAGAAAAAGAAGAAGGAGAAGAGCAGAAGCAGAAGCCGAAGGAGAAGCAGAAGCAGAAGGAGAAGGAGAAAGAGAAGCAGGAGGAGCAGAAGAAGCAGGAGAAGCAGAAGCAGAAAAAACAGGAGAAGCCGAAGAAGCAGAAGCAGAATATGAAGCAGGAGAAACAGAAGAATCACAATCTGAAGCAGAAGCAGAAGAAAAAGAAATAGTAGAATAAGCAGAAGCAGAAGCAGCAGAAGAAGCAGAAGAAGAAGAAGGAGAAGGCGAAAGAGAAACATTAGGAGTAGGAGATGCAAAAGGATAAGCAGAAGCAGAAAGAGACGCAGAAGGAGAAGCAGCACGAGAAGTAGGAGAAGCAGGAGGAGCAGAAGCAGGAGAAGCAGAAGAAACAGAAGACGCAGAAGCAGAATGAGAAGCAGAAGGAGAAATTGAAGCAGAAGCAGAAGGAGAAGCAGAAGCAGAAGAAGGAGAAGGAGAAGGAGAAGCAGAACGAGAAGCAGAAAGAGAAGCAGAACGAGAAGCAGGAGAAGCAGAAGCAGGAGAAGCAGAAGCAGAAGAAACAAAAGAAGGAGAAGAAGCAGAAGCAGAAGCAGAAGCAGAAACAGAAGGAAAAGCAGAAAAAGTAGCAGGAGAAGCAGAAGAAGCATCAGCAGGAGAAGAAGAAGTAGAAGAAGCCGAAGAAGCAGAAGCAGAACCTGAAGCAGAAGGAGAAGCAGGAGAAGCAGAAGAAGCAGAATCCGGAGAAGCAGAAGGAGAATCAGAAGCAGAAACAGAAGCAAAAGCAGAAGGAGAAGCAGAAGAAACAGAAGAAGCAGAGGCAGTAGCAGAAGAAGTAGAAGATGCAGAAGCAGAAGGAGAAGCAGAAGGAAAAGCAGAAGAACGAGGAGAAGGAGAAGGAGAAACAGGAGAAGCAGAAAGAGAAGCAGAAGAACGAGCAGGAGAAGGAAAAGCAGCAGGAGAAGCAGAGAGAGCAGCAGAAGGAGAAGCAGGAGATGCAGAAACAGGAGATGCAGAAGCAGAAGAAACACGAGAAGGACAAGAAGCAGAAGCAGAAGGAGAAGCAGAAATAGAAGGAGAAGCAGAAAGGGAAGGAGTGGAAGCAGAAGAAGCAGAAGCAGGAGAAGCAGAAGCATAAGAATCTGAAGAAACAGAAGCAGAACCTGAAGAAGAAGGAGAAGCAGGAGAAGCAGAAGAAGCAGAATCTGGAGAAGCAGAATGAGAAGCAGAAGCAGAAAGAGAATCAAAAGCATAAGGAGAAGCAGAAGAAACAGAAGAAGTAGAAGCAGTAGCAGGTGTAGCAGAAGCAGAAGGTAAAGCAGAAAAACAGGAAGGAGAAGGAGAAACAGTAGGAGAAGTAGAAGGAGAAGCAGAAAGAGAAGCAGGTAAAGCAGAAGAAGAAGAAGCAGAAAGAGAATCAGAAGGAGAAGCAGATGAAGGTGAAGGAGAAACAGAAGCAGTAGAAAATTCAGAAGGTGAAGCAGG
>NW_012299362.1:0-3767 GCF_000151885.1 Dipodomys ordii | reverse complement strand
CTGTCCCCCGCTGTGTGCCCCACTGTGGCCCGCTGTGTCCCCCGCTGTGTCCCCCGCTGAGTCCCCGCTGTGTCCCCGCTGTGTCCCGCTGTGACCCGCTGTGTCCTTGCTGTGACCCGCTCTGTCCCCACTGTATCGACCCTGTGTCCCGCTGTGTTCCGCTGTGTCCTCGCTGTGTTCCCCGCTGTGTCCCGCTGTGTACCCCTCTGTGTCTCCCGATGTGTCCCGCTGTGTCCCTCGCTCTGTACCGCTGTGTCCTGCTTTGTCCCCCACTGTGTCCCTGCTGTCTCCCCGGTGTGTCCCACTGTGTCCCGCTGTGTACTGCTGTGTCTCCCGCTGAGTTCCGCTGTGTCCCGCTGTGTCCCCAGTGTGTGCCCGCTGTGTCCCTCTGTGTACCCCATTGTGTCCATCGGTGTCCCCACTGTGTCCCGCTGTGTCCCCTGTCCCCTGCTGTCCCCCGCTGTGTGCCCCGCGGTGTCCCGCTGTGTCTCGATGTGTCCCTGCTTTGTCCCGCTTTGCCCCTGCTGAGTCACCGTTCTGTCCCGCTGTGTCACACTGTGTCCCGTGTTGTCCCGCTTTTTCCCCCGCTGTGACCTCGCTATGTTTCCAGCTGTGTCCCGCTGTGTACCACACTGTGTCCCCCGCTGTGTCCCGCTGTGTACCCGCTGTGTCCCTCTATGTTCCCTCAGTGTCCCAGCTGTGTCCCGCTGTGGCCTCGCTGTGTCCACCGCTGTGTCCCGTTGTGTCCCCAGCTGTGTACCCCGCTATGTCCCGCGGTGTCCCCGCTGTAACGACGCTGTGTCCTGCTGGGTCCCGCTGTGTCCCCCGATGTGTCCTTTTGTGTCCCCAGCTGTGTACTCCACTTTGTCCCGCTGTGTCCCACTTTTTCCCCGGCTGTGTCCCGCTGTGTCCTCACTGTGTCCCCCGCTGTGTCCCAATGTGTCCTCTCTGTGTCCCCCGCTGTGTCCCGCTGTGTCCCCCGCTTTGTCCCGCTGTGTCCCACTGTGTCCCCACTGTGTCCCGCTGTGTCCCGCTGTGTCTCTGGTGTGCCCGCTGTGTCCCGCTGTGTACCCCGCTGTGTCCAACTGTGTCCCGCTCTGTCCCGCTGTGGCCCTTCTCTGTCTATGCTGTCCCCCGCTGTGTCCCCCGCTGTGTCCCGCTGTGTCCCGCTGTGTCCCCCGCTTTATCCTGCTGTGTCCCCGCAGTGTCCCCGCTGTGTCCCGCTGTGTCACACTGTGTCCCGTGGTGTCCCACTTTGTCCCCTGCTGTGTCCCACGCTGTGTCCTCCGCTGAGTCCCCTCTGTATCGACGCTGTGTCCCGCTGTGTCCCGCTGTGTCCTCGCTGTGTTTCCCGCTGTGTCCCGCTGTGTCCCCTGCTGTGTCCCCCGCTATGTCCTCGCTGGGTCCCCCGCTGGGTCCCGCTGGGTCTCCCGCTGTGTCCCGCTGTGTCCGACTGTGTCCCGCTTTGTCCCCGCTGTGTCCCGCTGTGTCCTGCTGTGTCCCCTCTGTGTGCCCGCTGTGTCCCGCTGTGTACCCCGCTGTGTCCAGCTGTGTCACCGCTGTGTCCCGCTGTGGCCCGTCTCTGTCTCCGCTGTGTCCCGCTGTGTCCCCCGCTTTGTCCCGCTGTGTCCCGCTGTGTCCCCCGCTTTGTCCTGCTGTGTCCCCGCAGTGTTCCGCTGTGTCCCACTGTTTCACACTGTGTCCCGTGGTGTCCCCGCTGTGTCCCGCTGTGTCCCACTGTTTCCCCCGCTGTGTCCCCCGCTATGTCCTGCTGTGTCCCCCACTGTGTCCCGCTCTGTCCTTGCTGTGTCCCCCGCTATGTCCCCCGCTGAGTCCCCGCTGGTTCACCGCTGTGTCCCGCTGTTTCCTCGCTGTGTCCCCTGCTGTCTCTGTCTCTGTCCCCCGCTGTGTCTCATGCTTTCTCCCTGCTGTGTCCCACTGTGTCCCGCTGAGTCCGGCTGTGCCCCCACTGTGTCCCGTTGTGTCCACAGCTATGTACCACGCCTTGTAACGCTGTGTCCCCGCTGTATCGACTCTGTGTCCCGCTGTGTCCTTGATCTGTTCCCCGCTGGGTCCCGCTGTGTCCCCCGCTGTGTCCCCCGCTGTGTCCTCGCTATGTCCCCTGCTGTGTCCCGCTGTGTCCTCACTGGGTCCAACACTGTGTCCCGCTGTGTCCCCCGCTGTGTCGCGCTGTGTCTGGCTGTGTCCCGCTCTGTCCCCGCTGTGTCCCTCTGTGTCCCCGCTGTGTGCCTGCTGTGTCCCGCTGTGTCTCGCGCTTTGTCCCACTGTGTCCCATTGTGTCCCGCTGTGTCCCGCTGTGCCCCGCTGTGTCCCCGCTGTGTGCCCGCTGTGTCCCGCTGTGTACCCCGCTGTGTCCAGCTGTGTCACCGCTGTGTCTCGCTGTGGCCACTCTCTGTCTCCACTGTCCCCCGCTGTGTGCCTCGCTGTGGCCCGCTGTGGCCCTCTGTGTCCCCCGCTTTGTCCTGCTGTGTCCCGCAGTGTCACCGCTGTGTCCCGCTGTGTAACACTGTGTCCCATGGTATCCCACTTTGTCCCACAATGTGTCCCCCGATGAGTACCCTCTGTGTCGCCGCTGTGTCCCACTGTGTCCTCGCTCGCTGTGTCCCCCGCTGTGTCCCGCTGTGTCCTCCCTGTGTCCCCCGCTGTGTCCCGCTGTGTCCTCGCTGTGTTCCCCGCTGTGTCCAACTGTTTCCCCCACTGTGTCCCCCACTGTGTCCTTGCTGTGTCCCCCGCTGTGTCCCGCTGTGTCCCGCTGTGTCCTCGCTATGTCCCCCTCTGTGTCCCGTTGTGTTCACCGCCGTGTCCAGCTGTGTCCCGCTGTGTCCCGCTGCGTCCCCCCTGTGTCCCGCTGTGTCCCGCTTTGTCCCCCACTGTGTCCCGCAGTGACCACGTTGTGTCCCGCTTTGTCCCTGCTGTGTACCCCGCTGTGTCCCCCACTGTGTCTCTCGCTGTGTCCCGCTGTGTCCCCGGCTGTGTCCCCACTGTGTCACGCTGTGATTCGCTGTGTCTGGCTGTGTCCTTGCTCTGTCTCCCTCAGTGTCCAGCTGTGTCCTCCCTGTGTCCCCCGCTGTGTCCCGCTGAGTCCCCTGTTGTGTCCCGCTGTGTCCTGCTGTGTCACGCTCTGTCCCCTCTGTGTCCCTCTGTGTCCAGCTCTGTCCCAGTTGTGTGTCCGTTGTGCCCCGCTGTGTACCCTTCTGTGTCCTGCTGTGTCCCCTTTGTGTCCCGCTGTGTCCCTTCTCTGTCCCCCGCTGTCCACCGCTGTGCCCCCCGGCTGTGTCCCGCAGTGTCCCCGCTGTGTCCCGCTGTGTCCTACTGTGTCCCGTGGTGTCCCGCATTTTCCCCTGTATGTCCTCTGCTGAGTCCACTCTGTGTCCCCGCTGTGTCCAGCTGTGTCCTCGCTGTGTCCTCCGCTGTCTCCCGCTTTGTCCCACGCTGTGTCCTACTGTGTCCCACTGTGTCCCTGCTGTGTCCCCTGCTGTGTCCCGCTGTGTCCTGCTGTGTCCCCCGCTGTGTCCTGCTGGGTCCCGCTGTTTCCCCGCTGTGTCCCTGCTGTGTCCGGCTCTGTCCCCCGCTGTGTCCCGCTGGGTCCCGCCGTGTCCCACGCTGGGTCCCGCTGTGTCCCCGCAGGTTCACCGCTGTTACAAGCTGTGTCCTGCTGTGTTCCGTAGTGTCCCACTTTGTCCCCCGCTGTGTCCCGCTGTGTCACTGCTGGATCCCCTGCTGAGTCCCCGCTGTGTCTCGCTGTT
>NW_012299361.1:0-3767 GCF_000151885.1 Dipodomys ordii | reverse complement strand
TGTGTCCTGCTGTGTCCCCTGCTGTGTCCCCCGCTGTGTCCTCGCTGTGTCCCCTGTTGTGTCCCGCTGTGTCCTCACTGGGTAGCCCACTGTGTCCCGCTGTGTCCCCTGCTGTGTCCCGCTGTGTCCCGCTGTGTCCCCCGCTTTATCTTGCTGTGTCCCGCAGTGTCCCCGCTGTGTCCCGCTGTGTAACACTGTGTCCCGTGGTGTCCCATTTTGTCCCACGCTGTGTCCCCAGCTGCGTCCCCTCTGTGTCGCCGCTGTGTCCTCTCTCTGTCCTCTGCGGTCCCCCGCTGTGTCCCCCACTGTGTCCCCCACTGTGACCCGCTGTGTCCCGCTGTGTCCCCCGCTGTGTCCCCACTATGTGCCCTCTGTGTCCCACTGTGTACCACGCTGTGTCCAGCTGTGTTCCCGCTGTGTCCCGCTGTGACCCGCTGTGTTCCCAGCTGTGTCCCGCTGTGTACCCCTCTGTGTCCCCCTCTGTGTCGCGCTGTGTTCCCCGCTGTGTGACACTGTGTCCCGCTGTGTCCCCCGCTGTGTCCCTGCTGTGTCCCCGCTGTGTCCTGCTGTATACTGCTGTGTCCCCCGCTGAGTCCCGCTGTGTCCCCGCTGTGTCCCGCTGTGTTCCCCATGTGTCCCCCGCTGTGTCCCACCGTGTCCCACTGTGTCCCCCCCTGTTTCCCCCGCTGTGTCCGGCTGTGTCCCCTGCTGTGTGCCGCTGTGTCCCGCTATGTCCCCCGCTTTGTCCTGCTGTGTCCCTGCAGTGTCCCCGCTGTGTCCCGCTGTGTCACACTGTGTCTCGTGGTATCCCACTTTGTCCCCCGCTCTTTCCCCCGCTGTGTCCTCCGCTGAGTCCCCTCTGTATCGACGCTGTGTCCCGCTGTGTCCCGCTGTGTCCTCGCTGTGTTCCCCGCTGTGTCCCGCTGTGTCCCCTGCTGTGTCCCCCGCTGTGTCCTCGCTGTGTCCCCCGCTGTGTCCCGCTGTGTCCTCGCTGGGTCCCCCGCTGTGTCCCGCTGTGTCTCCCCCTGTGTCCCGCTGTGTCCGACTGTGTCCCGCTCTGTCCCCGCTGTGTCCCGCTGTGTCCCGCTGTGTCCCCGCTGTGTGCCGGCTGTGTACCGCTGTGTACCCCGCTGTGTCCAGCTGTGTCACCGAGGTGTCCCGCTGTGGCCCTACACTGTCTCCGCTCTGTCCCCCGCTTTGTTCCGTTGTGTCCCGCTGTGTCCCCCGCTTTGTCCTACTGTGTCCCCACAGTGTCCCGCTGTGTCCCGCTGTGTCTCACTGTGTCCCGTGGTGTCCCTCTTTGTTCCCCGCTGTGTCCCCCACTGAGTCCCCTCTGTGTGGCCGCTGTGTCCTGCTGTGTGCTCGCTGTGTTCCCCGCTCTCTCCCGCTTTGTCCCCCGCTGAGTTCCGCTGTGTCCCGCTGCGTCCTCGCTGTGTCCCCCGCTGTGTCCCGCTGTGTCCCCGCTATGTCCCCAGCTGTGTTCCGCTGTGTCTCGCTCTGTACCCCGCTGTGTCTCGCTATGTTCCCGCAGTGTCCCGCTGTGTCCCGCTGTGTCCCGCTGTGTCCTCGCTGTGTCCCCCGCTGTGTCCTGTTGTGTCCCCAGCTGTGTACCTCGCTGTGTCCCGCTGTGTCCCCGCTGTATCGAGGCTGGGTCCCGCTGGGTCCCGCTGTGTCCTCCCTGTGTCCCCTGCTGTGTCCCGCTGTGTCCGCCATTGTGTCCCGTTGTGTCTACTGCATTGTCCCCACTGTGTCCCGCTGTGTCCCGCTGTGTCCTCGCTGTGTCCCACGCTGTGATCCACTGTGGCCTGGTTTTTTTCCCCGCTGTGTCCCGCTGTGTACCCCTCAGAGTCCCCCGCAGTGTCCCGCTGTGTCCCCCGCTGTGTCCATGCTCTTTCCCCTCTGTGTCCCGCTGTATTCCGCTGTTTACTGCTGTATCCCCCGATAAGTCCCGCTGTGTCCCAATGTGTCCTTGCTCTGTCCCCCGCTGTGTACCTCTGTGTCCATCCTGTGTCCCACGCTGTGTCCCGCTGTGTCCCCGCTGTGCCCCCCGCTATGTCCCGCTTTGTCCCCCGCTGTGTCCCGCTCTGTCCTTGCTGTGTCCCCCACTGTGTGCCGCTGTGTCCTCGCTGTTTCCCCTCTGTGTCCCTGCTGTGTCCCTCTGCGCACCCCGCTGTGTCCAGCTTTGTACCCGCTGTGTCTCGCTGTGTCCCACGCTCTGTCCCACACTGTGTCCCGCAGTGTCCCCCGCTGTGTCCCGCTGTGTCCCCCGCTCAGTCCCCGCTGTGTCACCGCTGTGTCCCGCTGTTTCCTCGCTGTGTCCCCTGCTGTCTCCCTCTCTGTCCCACGCTGTGTCTCACGCTTTGCCCCCGCTGTGTCCCACTGTGTCCCGCTGTGTCCGGCTGTGCCCCCACTGTGTCCCGTTGTGTCCACAGTGTGTACCACGCTGTGTAACGCTGTGTGCCCGCTGTGTTCTGCTTTGGCCTCACTGTTTTCCCCGCTGTGTACCCGTCTGTGTCCCCCTCTGTTTCCCGCTGTGTCCCCCGCTGTGTCCCTGCTGTGTCCCCGCTGTGTCCTGCTGTGTCCCGCTTTGTCCTCACTGTGTCCCAAGCTGTGTTCTGCTGTGTCTCCCGCTGTGTCCCGATGTGTCCCGCTGTGTCCCTGCTGTGTCCCGCTGTGTCCCCCGCTGTGTCCCGCTGTGTCCCTGCTGTGACCCGCTCTGTCCCCGCTGTATTGACGCTGTGTCCCGGTGTGTCCCGCTGTGTCTGCGCTGTGTTTCCGGCTGTGTCCCGCTGTGTACCCCTCTGTGTCCCCCGCTGTGTCCCTCTGTGTCCCCTCTCTGTCCCCTGCTGGTCCCCGCTGTGTCCCCCGCTGTGTCTCGTTGTGTGGCCCGCTTTGTCTCACTGTGCCCCTGCAGTGTCCCCGCTGTGTCCCACTGTGTCACACTGTGTCCCGTGTTGTCCCGCTTTGTCCCCCGCTGTGACCTCGCAGTGTTTCCCGCTGTGTCCTCGCTGTGTTCCCCGCTGTGTCCCGCTGTGTCCACCGTAATGTCCACCGCTGTGTCCTCGCTGTATCCCCCGCTGTGTCCCGCTGTGTCCTCGCTGGGTCCCCCGCTGTGTCCCGCTGTGTCCCCCGCTGTGTCCCGCTGTGTCCGACTGTGTCCTGCTCTGTCCTCGCTGTGTCCCTCTGTGTCCCCGCTGTATGTCCGCTGTGTCCCGCTGTGTACCCTGCTGTGTCCAGCTGTGTCCTTTTGTGTCACGCTGTTTCCCCGCTTTGTCCCTTCTGTGTCCCTCTGTGTACCCCGCTGTTTCCAGCTTTGTCCCCGCTGTGTCTCGCTGTGTCCCACGCTCTGTCCCACACTGTGTCCCGCTGTGTCCAGCTCTGTACCCCGCTGTGTCCCGCTATGTTCCCGCAGTGTCCCTCTGTGACACGCTGTGTCATCACTGTGTCCCCCGCAGAGTCCTGTTGTGTCCCCAGCTGTGTACCTCGCTGTGTCCCGCTGTGTCTTCGCTGTATCAAGGCTGGGTACCGCTGGGTTCCGCTGTGTCCTCACTGAGACCCATGCTGTGTAAACAGTGTCAGATTTGTCTTCACTGAGTCACGCTGTGTCCCACGCTGAGTACTGCTTTTGCCCCCCGCTAAATCCTGCTGAGTCCAAATGTGTCCTCTCCCAGTCCCCAAATGAGAACATCAGAGACTTTCCTGGGGCCCCAAGCTGTGTCCCCCCTGTGGCCCCCGCTATGTACCGCATTTATCCCCCTCTGTGTACC
>NW_012299360.1:0-3767 GCF_000151885.1 Dipodomys ordii | reverse complement strand
CAGCGGGGAAAAGCTGGACACAGCGGGGTACACAGAGGGACACAGCAGGGTACACAGAGGGAAACAGTGTGACACAAAAGGACACAGCTGGACACAGCGGGGTACACAGCGGGACACAGCGGGCACACAGGGGGGACACAGCGGGACACAGCGGGACACAGTGGAGACAGAGCGGGACACAGTCGGACACAACGGGACACAGCGGGGGACACAGCGGGACACAGCGGGTGACACAGCGAGGACACAGCGGGACACAGCGGGGGACACAGCAAGGACACAGCGGTGGACACAACGGCGGACACAGCAGGACACAGCGGGGAACACAGCGCGGACACAGCGGGAAACAGCGGGACACAGCGTCGAAACAGAGGGGTCTCAGCGGGGGACACAGCAGGGGACAAAGTGGGAAACCACGGGACACAGTGTGACACAGCGGGACACAGCGGGGACACTGCGGAGACACAGCAGGACAAAGCGGGGGACACAGCGGGACACAGCGGAACACAGCGGGGGACACAGCGGGGTACAGCTGAGACAGAGATGGGCCACAGCGGGACACAGCGGTGACACAGCTGGACACTGCGGGGTACACAGCGGGACACAGCGGGAAGGAAACAGCGGGATCCAGTGGGACACAGAGTCGATACAGCGGGACACAACGGGGTACACAGCTAGGAACACAACGGGACACAGCGAGGGACACAGTGAGGACACAGCGGGACACAGCGGGACACAGTGGGGGACACATCGGGACCCAGCGGGAGACCCAGCGAGGACACAGCAGGACACACTGGGGGACATAGGGGGACACAGTGGGGAACACAGCGGGGGACACAGCAGGACACAGTGGGGGACCCAGCGAGGACACAGCGGGACACAGCGGGTGACACAGCTGGGGACACAGCGGGACACAGCGGAGAACACAGCAAGGACACAGCGGGACACAGCAGGACACAGCGTCCATACAGCGGGGAAACAGTGTTACACAGCGTGGTACCCAGCTGTGGACACAACGGGACAGAGTGGGGGCACAGCGAGACACAGCGGGACACAGCGAGAACACAGCGGGACACATTGGTGACACAGCGGGGGACACAGCAGGACACAGCAGCGGACACAGCTGGGGAAACAGCGGGACACAGCGCGACACAGCGGGGGACACAATGGGGACACAGCGGGACACAGCGGGGGACACAGCGAGGACACAGCGGGACACAGCGGGACACAGCGGGGGACACAGCGGGACCCAGCGGGAGACCCAGCGAAGACACAGCAGGACACAGCGGGGGACACAGGGGGACACAGCGGGGAACACAGCGGGGGACACAGCAGGACACAGCGGGGAACACAGCGAGGACACAGCGTGGACACAGCGGGACACAGCGTCGATACAGCGGGCACACAGAGTTACACAACGTGGTACACAGCAGAGGACACAGTGGGACACAGTGGGCTACCCAGTGAGGACACAGTGGGAACAACAGGGGACACAACGAGGACACAGCGGGGGACACAGCGGGGGACACAGCGGGACACAGTGGGGAAAACAGCGAGGACACAGCGAGACACAGCGGGACACAGCATCGATACAGCGGGGACGCAACGTTACACAGCGTGGTACACACTGTGGACACAACGGGACACAGTGGGGGCACAGCCGGACACAGCGGGACACAGTGGGACACAGCGGGGACAAAGCGTGAGACACAGCGGGGGCAGAGAGGGAGACAGCAGGGGACAAAGCGAGGAAACAGCGGGACACAGCGGTGACACAGCGGGGACTCAGCGGGGGACACAGTGGGACACAGCGGGGGACACAGCGGGACACAGCGGGGGACACTGCGGGACACAGTGTGGGACAGAGCGAGGGACACAGCGAGACACAGCGGGGACAAAGCTGGACACAGCGTGGTACACAGCGGGACACAGCGGGCACACAGCGGGGACACAGCGGGACACAGCGGGGACACAGCGGGACACAATGGGACACAGTGGGACAAAGCGGGAGACACAGCGGGACACAGCAGGCACACAGCGGGGACACAGAGGGACAGAGCGGGGACAGAGCGGGACACAGCCGGACACAGCGCAACACAGCGGGGGACACAGCGGGACACAGTGGTGGACCCAGTGAGGACACAGCGGGACACAGCAGGGGACACAGCAGGACAAAGCGGGGTACACGGCGGGACACAGCGGGACAAAGTGGGGGACACAGTAGGACACAGCGGAGACAGAGATGGGCCACAGCGGGACACAGCCGTGACACAGCTGGACACAGCGGGGTACACAGCAGGACACAGCGGGACACAGCGGGGACTCACCAGGGGACACAGCAACGGACAAACTGGGACACCACGGGACACAGTGGGACACAGCGGGACACAGCGGGGACACTGCGGGAACATAGCGGGACACAGCGGGGTACACAGCGGGACACAGCAGTAGACACAGCGGGGACACAGCGGGACACAGCGGGGGACACAGCGAGGACACAGCGGGTCACAGCAGGACACAGCGTGGGACAAAGCAGGAGACAGCGGGGGACACAGCGAGGACACAGCTGGACACAGCGGGGTACACAGCGGGACACAGCGGAGGACACAGAAGGGTACACAGCGGGACACAGAGAGAAACACAGCGAGGTCACAGCGGGGGCCAAAGCAGGACAACACGGGACACAGTGTGACACAGTGTGACACAGCGGGGACACTGCAGGGGCACAGCGGGACAAAGCGGGCGACACAGCGCGACACAGCAGGACACAGCGGGGGACACAGCGGGGGACAGCAGGGGACAGAGAGGGGACACAGCAGGACACAGCGGGGACACAGCTGGACACAGTGGGGTACACAGCGGGACACAGGGGGCACACAGTGGGGACACAGCGGGGGACACAGCGGGACACAGCGGGTCACAGCGGGGGACACAGCGGGACACAGCGGGTGAAACAGAGGGGTACACAGCGGGACACAGCCGGGAACACAGCGTGGACACAGCGGGACACACCGGGACACAGCGTCAATACAGCGGGGACAGAGCGGGTCACAGCAGGGACACAGCGAGGGACACAGAGGGACACAGCGGGGACACAGCGGGACACAGCAGGACACAGCGGGGGAAACAGCGGAACACAGCGTGGGACACATCGAGGACACAGCGGGACACAGCGGGACACAGCGGG
The DNA here is from genome assembly GCF_000151885.1 of Dipodomys ordii. Classification (NCBI taxonomy): domain Eukaryota; kingdom Metazoa; phylum Chordata; class Mammalia; order Rodentia; family Heteromyidae; genus Dipodomys; species Dipodomys ordii. Next base: position 583 of record NW_012299360.1, on the reverse strand, counting down.
GACACAGCAGGGCCACAGCAGGGACACAGCGGAGGACACAGCGGGGGACATAGCTGGACACAACGGGGAACACAGCGAGGACACAGCGGGACCCAGCAGGACACAGCGTCGATATAGCGGGGACACAGCGGGACACAGCGGGGTACACAGCTGGGGACACAACGGGACACAGCGGTGGACACAGCGAGGACACAGCGGGAGACAGCGGGGACACTGCGGGAACATAGCTGGACACAGCGGGGTACACAGCGGGACACAGCTGGGGACACAGAGTGGTACACAGAAGGACACAGAGGGAAACACAGCGAGGTCACAGCGGGGGACCAAGCGGGACAACACGGGACACAGTGTAACACAGCGAGACACAGCGGGACACAGCGGGGGACAAAGCAGGGGACAACAGGAGACAGGAGACACAGCGGGACACAGCGGGGACACAGCTGGACACAGCGGGGTACACAGAGGGACACAGCGGGTACACAGTGGGGGACACAGCATGACACAGCGGGACACAGCGGGGACGGAGCATGACAGAGCATGACACAGCGAGGACACATTGGGACACAGCGGGGACACAGCGGAA
>NW_012299359.1:0-3767 GCF_000151885.1 Dipodomys ordii | reverse complement strand
AAGGAGAAGCAGAAAGAGAAGCAGAAGAAGCTGTAGCTGGAGAAGCAGAAGCAGAAGAAACAGAAGAAGCCGAAGAATCAGAAGGAGAACCTGAAGCAGAAGGAGAAGCAGAAGCAGCAGAAGCTGGAAAAGCAGAAGCAGAAGAAACCGAATAAGCAGAAGAAGTAGAAGCAGAACGAGAAGCAGAAGAAGAGGGAGAAAGAGAAGGATTAGGAGTAGGAGGAGCAGAAGCAGAATAAGAAGCAGAAAGAGAAGCAGAAGGAGAAGCAGAAGGAGAAACAGAATCAGAAGCAGGAGAAGCAGAAACAGAAAGAGAAGCACAAGAAGGAGGAATTGAAGGAGAAGGAGAATGAGACGGAGAAGCAGAAGGAGAAGAAGGAGAAGCAGAAGAAGAAGAAGCAGGAGAAGCAGAAACAGAAAAAGCAGAAGAAGCAGAAGAAGCAGAAGAAGAAGAAGCAGGAGAAGCAGAAGAAGAAGAAGGAGAAGGAGAAAGAGAAGGATTAGGAGTAGGAGAAACAGAAGGATAAGCAGAAGCAGAAAGAGAAGCAGAAGGAGAAGCAGGAGAAGCAGAAGAAGCAGAAGCAGGAGAAGCAGAAGCAGAATGAAAAGCAGAAGAAGGAGAAATTGAAACAGAAGAAGATGCAGAAGGAGAAGCAGAAGCAGAAGGAGAAGCAGAAGAAGGAGAAGCAGAAGGAGAAGCATAAGGAGAAACAGAAGGAGAAGCAGGAGAAGCAGAAGCAGAATCAAAAGAAATAGAAGAAGGAAATAGAAGAAGGATAAGAAGCAGAAGCACAAACAGAAGGAGAAGCAGAAGGAGAAGCAGAAATAGAAGCAGAAGAAGTAGAAGTTGAACCTGAAGCAGAAGGAGAAGCAGGAGAAGCAGAAGAAGCAGAATCTGGAGAAGAAGGAGAACTAGAAGGAGAAGCAGATGCAGAAAGAGAAGCAAAGCAGAAGGAGAAGCAGAAAGAGAAGCAGAAGAAATAGAAGAAGCAGAAGCAGAAGCAGTAGCAGAAGAAGCCTGATAGAGGCAGAAGCAGGTAGAGAAGCAGAAGGAATAGCAAAATAACGACAAGGAGAAACAGGAGGAGAAGAAGAATGAGAAGCAGTAGGAGAAGCAGGAAAAACAAAAGAAGCAGAAACAGACGGAGAAGCAGAAGGAGAAGCAGAAGCAGAAGAAGAAGCAGAAAGAAAAGCACAAGCAGAAGGAGATGCAGAAGGAATAGCAGGAGAAGCAGAAGAAGCAGACGCAGAAGGAGAAGAAGAAGGAGGAGAAGCAGAATCAGAAGAAGCAGAAGGAGAAGTAGAAAGAGAAGCCGACGAAGAGAAGCAGAACGAGAAGCAGGAGAAGCAGAAGAAGCAGAGCGGGAGAAGCAGAAGAAGAAGAAACAGAAGAAATAGAAGGAGCAGAAGCAGAAGGAGGAGCAGAAGCAGAAGGAGAAGCAGAAAGAGAAGAAGGAAAAGCAGAAGAAGCAGAAGCAGGAGAAGCAGAAGCAGAAGAAACAGGAGATGGACAAGAAGCAGAAGCAGAAGGAGAAGCAGAAACAGAAGGAGAAGCAGAAAGACAAGGAGGGGAAGCAGAAGAAGCAGAAGCAGGAGAACCAGAAGCATAAGAATCCGAAGAAGCAGAAGCAGAACCTGAAGCAGAAGGAGAATCAGGAGAAGCAGAAGAAGCAGAATCTGGAGAAGCAGAATGAGAAGCTGAAGGAGAAGCAGAAGCAGAAAGAGAATCAAAAGGAGAATGAGAAGCGGTAGAAACAGAAGAGCAGAAGCAGTAGCAGTTGTAGCAGAGGCAGAGGAGAAGCAAAAGTAAAAGCAGAGAACGAGAAGGAGAAGCAGAAGGAGAAGCAGATGGAGAAGCAGAAGAAGCAGAAGGAGAAGCAGAAGGAGAAACAGAAGCAGAAGAAGCAGCAGAAGGAGAAGCAGAAGCAGAAGAAGATGCAGAAGGAGAAGCAGGAGAAGCAGAAGAAGCAGAAGCAGAAGTAGAAGGAGAAGTAGGAGAAGGAGAAGGAAGACAAGCAGAAGCAGTAGGAGAAGCAGAAGAAGAAGCAGAAGCAGAATGAGAAGCAGAAAGAGAAGCAGTAGAAGAAGAAGGAGCAGGAAAAGCAGAAGCAGCAGAAAGAGAAGAAGAAGAAGAAGAAGAAGAAGAAGAAGAAGAAGAAGAAGAAGAAGAAGAAGAAGAAGAAGAAGAAGAAGAAGAAGAAGAAGAAGAAGAAGAAGAAGAAGAAGAAGGAGAAGAAGGAGAAGTAGAAGGAGAGGAGAAGCAGTAGAAGCAGGAGAAGCAGAAGCAGAAGAAAAAGAATAAGCATAAGAAGCAGAATCAGAAGGAGAAGCAGAAGAAGGAGAAGCAGAAGCAGAAGAAGCAGCAGAAGCAGAAGCAGAAGAAGATGCAGAAGGAGAAGCAGGAGAAGCAGAAGAAGAAGAAGGAGAAGGCGAAAGAGAAGGATTAGGAGTAGGAGAAGCAAAAGGATAAGCAGAAGCAGAAAGAGACGCAGAAGGAGAAGCAGCACGAGAAGTAGGAGAAGCAGGAGAAGCAGAACCAGGAGAAGCAGAAGAAACAGAAGAAGCAGAAGCAGAATGAGAAGCAGAAGGAGAAATTGAAGCAGAAGCAGAAGCAGAACGAGAAGCAGAAGCAGAAGTATTAGAAGGAGAAGGAGAAGGAGAAAGAGAAGCAAAAGCAGAAGGAGAAGCAGAAGGAGAAGTAGAAGAAACAGAAGAAGCAGACGCAGTAGCAGAAGCAGCAGAAGATGCAGAAGCAGAAGGAGAAGCAGAAGGAAAAGCAGAAGAACGAGAAGGAGAAGGAGAAGGAGAAACAGAAGGTGAAGCAGAAAGAGAAGCAGAAGAAGTAGCAGGAGAAGGAAAAGCAGCAGGAGAAGCAGAAAGAGCAGCAGAAGGAGAAGCAGGAGAAGCAGAAACAGGAGAAGCAGAAGCAGAAGAAACAGGAGAAGGACAAGAAGCAGAAGCAGATGGAGAAGCAGAAAAAGAAGGAAAAGCATAAGGAGAAGCAGGAGAAGCAGAAGAAGCAGCAGCAGGAGAAGCAGAAGCAGAAGAAGCCGAAGAAACAGAAGGAGAACCTGAAGCAGAAGGAGAAGCAGGAGAAGGAGAAGAAGCAGAATCTGGAGAAGCAGAAGGAGAAGCAGAAGCAGAAAGAGAAGCAGACGAAGAGAAGCAGAACGAGAAGCAGGAGAAGCAGAAGAAGAAGAAACAGAAGAAGGAGAAGTAGCAGAAGCAGAAGGAGAAGCAGAAGGAGAAGCAGAAAGAGAAGCAGAAACAGAAGGAGAAGCAGAAAGAGAAGGAGGGGAAGCAGAAGAAGCAGAAGCATAAAAATCCGAAGAAGCAGAAGCAGAACCTGAAGCAGGAGAAGTAGAAGAAGCAGAATCTGGAGAAGCAGAATGAGAAGCAGAAGCAGAAGCAGAAGCAGAAAGAGAATCAAAAGCAGAAGTAGAAGCAGAAGAAACAAAAGAAGGAGAAGCAGTAGTCGTTGTAACAGAAGCAGAAGGAAAAGAAGTAGGAAAAGCAGAAGAACGAGCAGGAGAAGGAGAAGCAGAAGGAGAATCAGAAGGAAAAGCAGAAGAAGGAGAAGGAGAAGCAGAAACAGAAGAAGCAGCAGAAGGAGAAGCAGAAGCAGAAGAAGATGCAGAAGGAGAAGCAGGAGAAGCAGAAGAAGCAGAAGCAGAAGGAGAAGTAGAAGTAGGAGAAGGAGAAGGAAGGGAAGCAGAAGTAATAGGAGAAGCAGAAGGAGAAGTAGACGATGGGAAGAAGAAAGAGAA
>NW_012299358.1:0-3768 GCF_000151885.1 Dipodomys ordii | reverse complement strand
GCTGTTTCCGCTGTGTCCTCGCATTGTCCCATGCTGTGTTCCGCTGTGTCCTCCCTGTGTCCCCCGCTGTGTCCCGCTGTGTCCCCCGCTGTGCCCCGCAGTGTCCCGCTGTGTCCCGCTGTGTCCTCGCTGTGTCCGACTGTGTCCCCCCTGTTTCTCCGCTGGGTCCTGCTGTGTCCTGCTGTGTCCCGCTGGGTCCCCTGCTTTCTCCCGCTGTGTCCCCGCAGTGTCCCCGCTGTGTCCCGCTGTGTCCCACTGTGTCATATGGTGTCCCGCTTTGTCCCCCGCTATGTCCACTGCTGAGTCCCCTCTGTGTCCCCGCTGTGTCCCGCTGTGTCCCCCGCTGTGTCCTGCTGTGTCCCCCGCTGTGTCCCTCGCTGTGTCCCCCTCTGTGTACTGCTGTGTCCCGCTGTGTCATCCGCTGTGTCTTTGTTGTGTCCCTGCTGGGTCCCGCTGTGTCACCGCTGTGTCCCGCTGTGTCCCCGCTCTATAGACGCTGTGTCCTGCTGTGTCCCCCGCTGTGTCCCCGCAGGTTCACCGCTGTTTCACGCTGTGTCCTGCTGTGTTCCGTGGTGTCCCACTTTGTCCCCCGCTGTGTCCCGCTGTGTCCACTGCTGGGTCCCCGCTGTGTCCGGCTGTGTCTCGCTGTGTCCCGCTGTGTCCTCGCTTTGTCCCATGCTGTGTTAAGCTGTGTCCTCCCTGTGTCCCCCCCTGTGTCCCCCGCTGTGTCCCGCTGTGTCCCCCGCTGTGCCCCGCAGTGTCCCGCTGTGTCCCGCTGGGTCCCCCGCTGGGTCCCGCTGGGTCCCCCGCTGTGCCCCGCAGTGTCCCGATGTGTCCCGCTTTGTCCCCCACTGTGTCCCCCGCTGAGTTCTCTATGTGTCGCCTCTGGGTCCCGCTGTGTCCTGGCTGTGTCCCCTGCTGTGTCCTCGCTGTGTCCCCTGCTGTGTCCTGCTGTTTTCCCGCTGTGTCCCAAGCTGTGTTCCGCTTTGTCCCACTGTGTGCCCCGATGTGTCCCACTATGTTCCCGCAATGTCCCCGCTGTGTTCCCCGCTGTGTCCCGCTGTGTTCCCCGCTGTGTCTCGCTGTGTCTACTGCTGTGTCCCCACTGTGTCCCGCTGTGTCTCACTGTGTCCCGCTGTGTCCTCGCTGTTTCCCATGCTGTGTTCTGCTGTGTCCTCGCTGTGTCCCCCGCTGTGTCCCGTTGTGTCCCCAGCTGTGTACCCCACTGTGTCCCGCTGTGTCCCCGCTGTATCGACTCTGTGTCCCGCTGGTTCCCGCTGTGTCCTCCCTGTGTTCCCCACTGTGTCCCGCTATGTATCCCTCTGTGTCCCTCGCTGTGACCTGCTGTGTCCCGCTGTGTACTGCTGTGTCCCCCGCTGTGTCCCGCTGTGTCCTCGCTGTGTCCCAATGTGTCCACGCTGTGTCCCGAGCTGGGACCCGCTGGTTCCCCCCTGTTTCCCCCGCTGTGTCCCGCTGTGTCCGGCTGTGTCCCCCGCTGTGTCCCCCGCTGTGTCCCCCGCAGTGTCAGTGCTGTTTCCCGCTGTGTCCTCGCTGTGTCCCCCGCTGTCTCCCGCTCTGTACCCCGCTATGTCTCAAGCTTTGTCCCCGCTGTGTCCCACTGTGTCCCGCTGTGTCCCGCTGTGCCCCCACTGTATCCCGTTGTGTTCACAGCTGTGTACCACGCTGTGTAACGCTGTGTCCCCGCTGTATCGATGCTGTGTACCGTTGGGTCCCGCTGTGTCCTCTCTGTGTTCCCCGCTGGGTCCCGCTGTGTCCCCCCTGTGTGCCCCGCTGTGTCCCACTGTGTCCCGCTGTGTCCCCCGCTGTGTCCCCTGCTGTGTCCCTATTTGTCCCACGCTTTGTCCCCCTGTGTCCCCGCAGTTTCCCTGCTGTGTCCCGCTGTTTCCCATTGTGTTCTGTGGTGTCCCACTTTGTCCCCCGCTGTGTCCCCCGGTGAGTCGCCGCTGTGTCCCCGCTTTGTCCCGCTGAGTCCTCCATGTGTCCCCCGCTGTGTCCCGCTGTTTCCGGCTGTGTCCCCCGCTGTGTCCCCCGCTGTGTCCCCGCAGTGTCAGCGCTGTGTCCCGCTGTGTCCTCGCTGTCTCCCCCGCTGACTCCCGCTGTGTCCCCCGCTGTGTCCCGCTGTGTCCCCCGCTGTGCCCTGCAGTGTCCCGCTCTGTCCCGCTGGGTCCTCGCTGTGTCCCCGCTGTGTCCCCCCTGTCTCCAGCTCTGTCCCCTGCTGTGTCTCATGCTTTGCCCCGCTGTGTCCCACTGCGTCCCGCTGTGTCCCGCTGTGCCCCCACTGTGTCCCGTTGTGTCCACAGCTTTGTACCATGCTGTGTAACGCTGTGTCTCCGCTGTATCTACGCTGTGTCCCGCTGGGTGCTGCTGTGTCCTCGCTGTGTTCCCCGCTGTGTCCAGCTGTTTCCCCCACTTTGTCCCCCACTGTGTCCTCGCTCTGTCCCCCGCTGTGTCCCTCTGTGTCCCGCTGTGTCCTCGCTGTGTCCCCCTCTGTGTCCCACTGTGTCCCCCGCCGTGTCCCGCTGTGTCCCGCTGTGTCCTCGCTATGTCCCCCTCTGTGTCCCGCTGTGTCCCCCGCTGTGTCCCGCTGTGTCCCGCTGTGTCCCGCTGCGTCCCCGCTGTGTCCCGCTGTGTCTTGCTTTGTCCCCCACTGTGTCCCGCAGTGACCCCGCTGTGTCCCGCTGTGTCCCACTGTGTCCTGTGGTGTCCCGCTTTTTCTCCCGCTGTGTCCCCGGCTGAGTCTCGCTGTGTCCCCACTGTGTCCTCTCTGTGTCCCCCGCTGTGTCCTGCTCTGTTCCCCACTGTGTCTCCCGTTTTGTCCCTGCTGTGCCCCGCTGTGTCCCGCTGTGTCCCGCTGTGTTCCCCACTGTGTCCCGTTGTGTCAACAGCTGTGTACCCCGCTGTGTCCCGCTGTGTACCCGCTGTATCGACGCTGTGTCCCGCTGGGTCCTGCTGTGTCTCTCTCTGTGTTCCCCACTGTGTCCCGCTGTGTCCCCCGCTGTGTCCTTGCTGTGTCCCCCGCTGTGTCCCGCTGTGTCCCCCGCTGTGTCCTTGCTGTGTCCCCGCTGGGTCCCGCTGGGTCGCACAGTATCCCCCGCTGAGTCCGGTTGTTTCACCGCTGTGTCCCGCTGTGTCCCCACTCTATCGACGCTGTGTCCCGCTGGGTCCTGCTGTGTCCTCTCTTTGTTCCCTGCTGTGTCCCACTGTGTTCCCCGCTGTGTCTCTCGCTGTGTCCTGCTGTGTCCCCGGCTGTGTCCGGCTGTGTCCCGCTGTGTCCCCCGCAGTGTCCTTGCTGTGTACCCTACTGTGTCCAGCTGTGTCCCCTCTGTGTCCCACTGTGTCCCTTCTCTTTCCCCGCTGTCCACCGCTGTGTCCCCCGGCTGTGTCCCGCTGTGTCCTACTGTGTCCCGTGGTGTCCCGCTTTTTCCCCTCTATGTCCCCTGCTGAGTCCCCTCTGTGTCCCCGCTGTGTCCAGCTGTGTCCTCGCTGTGTCCTCCGCTGTCTCCCGCTTTGTCCCACGCTGTGTCCTACTGTGTCCCTGCTGTGTCCGGCTGTGTCCCCCGCTGTGTCCCGCTGTGTCCCGCTGTGTCCCCCGCTGTGTCCTGCTGGGTCCCGCTGTGTCCCCGCTGTGTCCCTGCTGTGTCCGGCTGTGTCCCCCGCTGTGTCCCGCTGGGTCCCGCTGTGTCCCCCGCTGTGTACCAACTGTGTCCCCGCAGGTTCACCGCTGTTTCACGCTGTGTCCTGCTGTGT
>NW_012299357.1:0-3769 GCF_000151885.1 Dipodomys ordii | reverse complement strand
AGTGGGACACAGCGGGGTACACAGCTGGGTACACAACGGGACACAGCGGGGGACACAGCGAGGACACAGCAGAACACAGCGTGGGAAACAGCGAGGACACAGCGGGACACAGCGAGACACAGCGGGACACAGTGGGGACACAGCAGTAGACACAGCGGGACACAGCGAGGACACAGCGGGGACACAGCGGGGACACAGCGGCACCCAGCAAGACACAGCGGGGCACACAGCGGGACACAGCGGGACACAGCTTGGGACACAGCGGGAACACAGCAGGACACAGCCGGGGACACAACGAGGACACAGCGGGACACAGCGGGACACAGCATGGGACAAAGCGGGAGGTAGCAGGGGACACAGCGAGGACACAACGGGGGACACAGCGGGACACAGCGGGGACACAGAGGGGACTCAGAAGTGGACATAGCGGGGGACAAAGCGGGACACCACAGGACACAGTGGGACACAGCGGGACACAGCTGGGACACTGCGGGACACAGTGGCGACACATAGAGGACTCAGCGGGGGACACAGTGGGGGACAGAGCAGGAGACAGTGGGACCCAGCGGGGACAAATCATGAGACACAGTGGTGGACAGAGCGGGAGACAGAGGCGGACACAGCGAGGACACAGCGGGACACAGCGGGGACACAGAGGTGGCTCAGGGAGGCCACAGCGGGGGACAAAGCGGGACACCACGGAACACAGCGGGACACAGTGAGAAACAGCGGTGAACCTGTGGCGACACAGCGGGACACAGCAGGGGACACAGCGGGACACAGCGGTGACACAGCGGGGACACAGCGGGACCCAGCAGGACACAGCGGGACACAGCAGGACACAGCGGGGGACACAGCGGGACACAGCGGGACACAGCTCGGGACACAGTGGGACACAGCGGGGACAAAGCTTGAGACACAGCGGGGTACAGAGCGGGAGACAGCGGGGGACACAGCGAGGACACAGCGGGACACAGCGCTGACACTGCGGGGGACACAGCGGGGGACACAGCCGGACACAGCCAGACACAGCAGGGGACACAGGGGGGACACAGCGGGACTCAGAGGGGGACACAGCAGTACACAGCTGGACACAGCGGGTCACAGCGAGGGACACAGAGGGGTACATAGCGGGACACAGTGGGGAACACAGCGAGGACACAGCGGGACCCAGCGGGACCCAGCGGGACACAGCGCGGGACACAGCTGGACACAGCAGGGACACAGTAGGACACAGCGCGGGACAAAGCGGGAGACAGCGGAGGACACAGCGAGGACACAGCTGGACACAGCGGGGACACAGAGGGGACTCAGCAGGGGACATAGAGGGGAAAAAGCGGGACACCACGGGACACAGTAGGACACAGCGGGACACAGCGGGGACACTGCGGGACTCATCCGGGGGACACAGCGGTGGACAGCGGGGGAAAGAGAAGGGACACAGCGGGACACAAAGGGGACACAGCTGGACACAGAAGGGTACACAGCGGGGCACAGCGGACTCACAACAGGGACAGAGCTGGACACAGAGGGACACAGAGGGGACAGAGCGTGACACAGCGGGACACAGCGCTACACAGCAGGGCACTCAGCGGGACACAGCGGGGGACACAGGGAGGACACAGCTGGACACTGAGGGAGACAGAGCGAGGACACAGCCGGACACAGCGAAACACAGCATGACACAGTGGGGACACAGCAGGGGACACAGAGGGACACAGCGTGGGACACAGAGGGACACAGCGAGGTACACAGCAGGGACAAAGTGGGACACAGCGGGGGACACAGCGAGGACAAAGCGGGACACAGCGGTGACACAGCGGGACACAGCTGGGGACACTGCGGGACACAGCGGGACCCAGTGGGGACAAAGCATGAGAAACAGCGGTGGACAGAGCAGGAGACAGAGGCGGACATAGCGAGGACACAGCGGGACACAGAGGGGACACAGAGGTGGATCAGGGGAGGCCACAGCGGGGGACAAAGCGGGACACCACGGAACACTGCGGGACACAGCGTGAAACAGCGGTGAACCTGCGGGGACACAGCGGGGGACACAGCGGGACACAGCGGGGACACAGCGGGAACACTGCAGGACCCAGAAGGACACAGCGGGACACAGCAGGACACAGCGGGGGCACAGCGGGACACAGCGGGGGACACAGCGGGACACAGCGGGGACACAGAGTGGACTCAGCAGGGGACATAGCGGGGGACAAATCGGGACACCACAGGACACAGTGGGACACAGCGGGACACAGCGGGGACACTGCGGGGACACAGCGGACAAAGCGGGGGACACAGTGGGACACAGTGGGACACAGCGGGGGACACAGCGGGACACAGCGGGGGACACAGCGAGGACACAGCGGGACACAGAGGGGGAAAACAGCGAGGACACAGCGGGGGACACAGCGGAACACAGCGGGACACAGCGGGGGACTCAGGGGTGACACAGTGGTGACACAGCGGGACTCAGCGGGGGACACAGCAGTACACAGCAGGACACAGCGGCACACAGTGGGATACAGCGGGGGACACAGTGGGACACATAGGGGGACACTGAGGGGTACACAACGGGACACAGCGGGGAACACAGCGAGGACACAGCGGGACCCAGCCGGACACAGCGTCGATACAGCGGGGACACAGCAGGACACAGCGGGTACACAGCTGGGGACACAAAGGGACACATCGGGGGACACAGGGAGGACACAGCGGAACACAGCGGGGTACACAGCTGGGGACATAACGGGAAACAGCGGGGGACACAGCGGGACACAGCGGGGACAAAGCGGGGGACATAGCGGGGGACACAGCGAGACACAACGGAGACCAAGCTGAACACAGCGGTGTACACAGCAGAACACAGCGGGGACACAGCGGGAAACAGCGGTGATCCTGCGGGGACACAGCGGGACACAGTGGGTGACACAGAGGGACACAGCGGGGGACACAGCGGAACACAGTGGGGGACAGAGCGTGGGACACAGCGAGACACAACGGGGACCAAGCTGAACACAGCGGTGTACACAGCAGAACACAGCGGGGACACAGCGGGACACAGTGGGTCCCAGCAGGGACACGGCGGGACACAGCAGGACACAGCGGGGGACACAGCGAGGACACAGCAGGACATAGCGGGGGAAACAGCGGGACACAACGGGGACACAGCAGTGGACACATCGGGACATAGCGGGGGACACAGCGGGACTCATCGGGGGACACAGCAGTACACAGCGGGATACAGTGGGACACAGCGGGGACACAGCAGGGACACAGTGGGGGACACAGCGGGACACAGCGAGACACAGCTGGGACAAAGCGTGGGACATAGCGGGGACACAGCGGGACACAGCGGGGAGACAGAGGGACCCAGCGGGGAAACAGCGGGGACTCAGGGGGGGACACAGATGGACAAAGGTGGTCACAGCGGGACACAGCGGTGACACAGCAGGGACACAGCGGCAGACACAGCCGGACACAGTGGACACAGTGGGGACACAGCGGGACACAGTGGGGGACACAGAGGGGACACAGCGTTGATAAAGCGGGGGACACAGCAGGACACAGAGGGACACAGCAGAGGACAGAGCAGAACATAGCGAGGGACACAGCGGGACACAGCGGGACACAGCGGGGACACAGCGGGACACAGCGGGGGACACAGCGAGGACACAGCGGGACACAGCGGGGGACACAGCGAGGACACAGCAGGACATAGCGGGGGAAACAGCTGGACACAACGGGGAAACAGCAGTGGACATGA
>NW_012299356.1:0-3769 GCF_000151885.1 Dipodomys ordii | reverse complement strand
AGAAGAAGCACAACCTGAAGCAGAAGCAGAAGAAACAGAAATAGTAGAATAAGCTGAAGCAGAAGCACCATGAGAAGCAGGAAAAGCAGAAGGAGAAGGCGAAAGAGAAGGATAAGGAGTAAGAGAAGCAAAAGGATAAGCAGAAGCAGAAAGAGACGCAGAAGGAGAAGCAGCACGAGAAGTAGGAGAAGCAGGAGAAGCAGAAGAAACAGAAGACGCAGAAGCAAAATGAGAATCAGAAGGAGAAATTGAAGCAAAAGCAGAAGGAGAAGCAGAAGGAGAAGCAGAAGGAGAAGGAGAAGGAGAAGCAGAAAAAGAAGCAGAACGAGAAGCAGGAGAAGCAGAAACAGGAGAAGTAGAAACAGAAAAAAACAGAAGAAGGAGAAGAAGCAGAAGCAGAAAGAGAAGCAGAAACAGAAGGAAAAGCAGAAAGAGAAACAGGGGAAGCAGAAGAAGCAGCAGCAAGAGAAGCAGAAGCAGAAGAAGCAGAAGCAGAACCTGAAGCAGAAGGAGAAGCAAGAGAAGCAGAAGAAGCAGAATCTGGAGAAGCAGAAGGAGAAGCAGAAGCAGAAAGAGAAGCAAAAGCAGGAAAGCAGGAGTAGAAGCAGAGGAAACAGAAGAAGCAGAGGCAGTAGCAGAAGAAGCAGAAGATGCAGAAGCAGGAGGAGAAGCAGAAGGAAAAGCAGAAGAACGAGAAGGAGAAGGAGAAACAGAAGGAGAAGAAGAAAGAGAAGCAGAAGAAGGAGCAGGAGAAGGAAAAGCAGCAGGAGAAGCAGAAAGAGCAGCAGAAGGAGAAGCAGGAGATGCAGAAACAGGAGAAGCAGAAGCAGAAGAAACAGGAGAAGGACAAGAAGCAGAAGCAGAAGGAGAAGCAGAAACAGAAGGAGAATCAAAAAGAGAAGGAGGGAAGCAGAAGAAGCAGGAGAAGCAGTAGCATAAGAATCCGAAGGAGCAGAAGCAGAACCTGAAGCAGAAGGAGAAGCAGGAGAAGCAGAAGAAGCAGAATCTGGAGGAGCAGAATGAGAAGCTGAAGGAGAAGCAGAAGCAGAATGAGAATCAAAAGCAGAAGGAGAAGCAGAAGAAACAGAAGAATATAATCAGTAGGCGTTGTAGCAGAAGGAGAAGCAGAAGGAAAAGCAGAAGAACAAGGAGAAGGAGAAACAGGAGGAGAAGCAGAAGGAGAAGCAGAAAGAGAAGCAGGTAAAGCAGAAGAAGCAAAAACAGAAGGAGAATCAGAAGGAGAAGCAGAAGAAGGAGAAGGAGAAGCAGAAGCAGAAGAAGATGCAGAAGGAGAAGCAGGAGAAGCAGAAGAAGCAGAAGCAGAAGGAGAAGCAGGAAAAGTAGAAGAAGCAGAGGCAAAAGTAGAAGCAAAAGAAGGAGAAGGAGAAGGAGAAGCAGAAGCAGAAGAAGAAGCATAAGGACAAGCACAAGCAGAAGGCGATGCAGAAGGAGAAGCAGGAGAAGCAGAAGAAGCAGAAGCTGAAGGAGAAGCAGAAGTAGGAGACGGAGGATAAGCAGAAGCAGAAGGAGAAGCAGAAGAGGAATGAGAAGCAGAAAAAGAAGCAGGAGAAGCACAATAAGCAGAAGCAGGAGAAGCCGAAAGAGTAGAAGCACAAGAAGCAGAAACAGAAGCAGAAGTAGAAGCAGAAGCAGAAGGAGAAGCAGCAGAAGAAGTAGAACCAGAAATTCAGGCAGGAGAAAGAGAAGAAGCAGAAGCAGAAGGAGAAGCAAAAAGAGAAGCAGAAGGAGAAGTAGAAGAAGCAGCAGAAGAAGCAGAAAAACAAGCAGGAGAAGCAGAAGTAGAAAGAGAATTAGAAGCAGAAGGAGCAGAAGAAGAAGCAGTAGAAGCATAAGAAGCAGAAGCAGGAGAAGCAGAAGCAGAAGATAAAGGAGAAGCATAAGAAGCAGAAGCGGAGGGAGAAACAGAAGAAGGAGAAGGAGCAGCAGAAGGTGAAGCAGAAGGAGATGCAGAAACAGAAAGAGAAGCAGAAACAGAAGGAGTAGAAGAAGGATTAGTTGGAGAATCAGAAGAAGCAGAAGCAGAAAGAGAAGCAGTAGAAGGAGAAGGAGAAGCAGAAGCAGAGGAAAGGAAGAAGCAGAATAAGCAGAAGCGGGAGAAGCAGAAGAAGAAGAAGAAACAGAAGAAGGAGAAGGAGCAGAAGGAGAAGCAGAAGCAGAAGGAGAAGCAAAAAGAGAAGCAGAAGAAGCAGGAGCAGGAGAAGCAGAAGCAGAAGAATCAGAAGAAGCCAAAGAAGCAGAAGCAGGACCTGAAGCAGAAGAAACAGAACAAGCAGAAGAAGCAGAAGCAGAAGCAGAACGAGAAGCAGAAGAAGAAGAAGGAGAAGGAGAAAGAGAAGGATTAGGAGTAGGAAGAGCAGAAGGAGAATCAGAAGCAGAACGAGAAGCAGAAGGAGCATCAGAAGGAGAAGCAGAAGGAGAAGCAGAAGGAGAAACAGGAGATGCAGAAGCAGAAGAAGCAGCAGAAGGAGAAGCAGAAGCAGAAGGAGATGCAGAAGGAGAAGCAGGAGAAGCAGAAGAAGCAAAAGCAGGAGAAGCAGAAGTAGGAGAAGGAGAATGAGAAGGAAGGGCAGCAGAAGGAATAGGAGAAGCAGAAGGAGAAGCAGAAGCAGAATGAGAAGCAGAAAGAGAAACAGTAGAAGCAGAAGAAGCAGGAAAAGCAGAAGCAGACGATAGAGAAGAAGAAGAAGAAAAAGAAGAAGAAGAAGAAGAAGAAGAAGAAGAAGAAGAAGAAGAAGAAGAAGAAGAAGAAGAAGAAGAAGAAGAAGAAGAAGAAGGAGAAGGAGAAGCATAAGGAGAAGTAGTAGAAGCAGAAGAAGCAGAAGAAGCAGAAACAGGAGAAGCTGATGATAAAGAATAAGCAAATGAAGCAGAAGCAGAAGCAGTGGGAGAAGCAGAAGAAGGAGAAGGAGAAAGAGAAGCAGAAGCAGAAAGAGAAGCAGAAACAGAAGGAGAACAAGAAGGAGAAGCAGGAGAATCAGAAGAAGCAGAAGTAGAAGCAGAAAGAGGAGAAGAAAGAGAAGCAGAAGTAGAATCAGAAGAAACAGAAGAAGAAGAAGCAGAAGAAACAGAAGCAAAAGAAACAGAAGAAGGAGAAGAGCAGAAGCAGATGCAGAAGGAGAAGCAGAAGCAGAAGGAGAAGCAGAAAGAGAAGCAGGAGAAGTAGAAGAAGCAGGAGAAGCAGAAGCAGAAGAAACAGGAGAAGCCGAAGAAGCAGAAGCAGAATCTGAAGCAGAAGGAGAAACAGAAGAAGCACAATCTGAAGCAGAAGCAGAAGAAACAGAAATAGTAGAATAAGCAGAAGCAGAAGCACCAGGACAAGCAGAAGAAGAAGACGGAGAAGGCGAGAAAGAAGGATTAGGAGTAGGAGAAGCAAAAGGATAAGCAGAAGCTGAAAGAGAAGCAGAAGGAGAAGCAGCACGAGAAGTAGGAGAAGCAGAAGAAGCAGGAGAAGCAGAAGCAGAAGAAACAGGAGAAGCCGAAGAAGCAGAAGCAGAATCTGAAGCAGAAGGAGAAACAGAAGAAGCAAAATCTGAAGCAGAAGCAGAAGAAACAGAAATAATAGAATAAGCAGAAGCAGAAGCAGCAGGAGAAGCAGAAGAAGAAGACGGAGAAGGCGAGAAAGAAGGATTAGGAGTAGGAGAAGCAAAAGGATAAGCAGAAGCTGAAAGAGAAGCAGAAGGAGAAGCAGCATGAGAAGTAGGAGAAGCAGAAGAAGCAGAAGCAGGAGAAGCAGAAGAAACAGAAGACG
>NW_012299355.1:0-2095 GCF_000151885.1 Dipodomys ordii | reverse complement strand
CTCCTTCTGCTTGTCATTCTGCTTCTCCAGATTCTGCTTCTTCTACTTTTCCTGCTTCAGGTTCTGCTTCTGCTTCTTCGGATTCTTATGCTTCTGCTTCTTCTGCTTCCCGTCCTTCTCTTTCTGCTTCTCCTTCTGTTTCTGCTTCTCTTTCTGCTTCTCCTTCTGCTTCTCCTTCTGCTTCTGCTACTTCTCCTTCTTCTGTTTCTTCTTCTTCTGCTTCTCTTGCTTCTCGTTCTGCTTCTCTTCGTCTGCTTCTCTTTCTGCTTCTGCTTCTCCTTCTGCTTCTCCAGATTCTGCTTCTTCTCCTTCTCCTGCTTCTCCTTCTGCTTCAGGTTCTGCTTCTGTTTCTTCGGCTTCTTCTGCTTCTGCTTTTCTTGCTGCTGCTTCTTCTGCTTCTCCTTATGCTTTTCCTTCTGTTTCTGCTTCTCCTTCTGCTTCTGCTTCTTGTCCTTCTCCTGTTTCTTCTGCTTCTGCTTCTCCTGTTTCTGATTCTCCTGCTTCTCCTTCTTCTGCTCTTTCTGCTTCTCCTGCTGCTTTTCCTTCTCCTGCTCCTTCTTCTGCTTCTCTTTCTGCTTCTCCTTCTGTTTCTCCTTCTCCTTCTCCTTCTCGTTCTTCTGTTTTTCCTTCTGCTTCTCCTTCTGCTTCTGCATCTTCTGCTGCTTCTGCTACTGAGTCTGCTTCTTCTGTGTCTTCTACTTCTCCTTCTGCTTCTCCTTCTGCTTTTGCTTCTCTTTCTGCTTCTGCTTCTCCTTCTGCTTCTCCAGATTCTGCTTCTTCTGCTTCTCCTGCTTCTCTTTCTGCTTCAGGTTCTGCTTCTGCTTCTTCGGCTTCTTCTGCTTCTGCTTCTCCTGCTGCTGCTTCTGCTTCTCCTGCTTCTCCTTCTGCTTTTCCTTCTGTTTCTGCTTTTCCTTCTGCTTCTGCTTCTTCTCCTTCTTCTGTTTCTTCTGCTTCTGCTTCTCCTGCTGCTGCTTGTCCTGCTTCTCATTCTGCTTCTCTTTCTGCTTCTCCCTCTCCTTCTCCTTCTTCTTCTGCTTCTCCTTCTGCTTCAATTTCTCCTTCTGCTTCTCATTCTGCTTCTGCGTCTTCTGTTTTTTCTGCTTCTCCTGCTTCTGCTTCTTCTGCTTCTCCTGCTTCTCGTGCTGCTTCTCCTTCTGCTTCTCTTTCTGCTTCTGTTTATCCTTCTGCTTCTCCTACTCCTACTCCTTCTCTTTTGCCTTCTCCTTCTTCTTCTTCTGCTTCTCCTGCTGCTTCTGCTTCTGTTTATTCTACTATTTCTGTTTCTTCTGCTTCTGCTTCAGATTTGGCTTCTTCTGTTTCTCCTTCTGCTTCAGATTCTGCTTCTGCTTCTTCGGCTTCTTCTGTTTCGTCTGCTTCTGCTTCTCCTGCTTCTTCTGCTTCTCTTTCTGCTTCTCCTTCTGCTTCTGCTTTTCCTTCTGCTTCTGCTTCTGCTCTTCTCCTTCTTCTGTTTCTTTAGCTTCTTTTTCTTCTGCTGCTTCTTCTTCTGTTTCTTCTGATTCTACCTCTGCTTCTCCTTCTTCTCCTTCTCTTTCTGCTTCTCCTTCTACTTCTTCTGATTCTCCTGCTTCTCCTTCTTGTTCTCCTTCTGTTTCTGCTTCTCTTTCTGCTTCTGCTTCTCCTTCTGCTGCTCCTTCTCCTTCTGCTTCTCCCTCTGATTCTGCTTCTTATGCTTATTCTTTTTCTTCTTCTTCTCCTTCTCCTTCTTCTTCTTCTTCTTCTTCTTCTTCTTCTTCTTCTTCTTCTTCTTCTTCTTCTTCTTCTTCTTCTTCTTCTTCATCTTCTTCTTCATCTTCTTCTCTTTCTTATGCTTCTGCTATTCCTGCTACTTCCGCTAATACTGCTTCTCTATCTGCTTCTCCTTCTGCTTCTGCTTCACCCTACTGCTTCTCCCTAATGCTTCTGCTGATCTTCCTTCTCCTTCTCCTACTTTCAACTTCTCCTTCTGCTTCTGCTTCTACTATTGCTTCTCCTATTGCTTCTGCTAGGTCTTCCTTCTACTCATCCTAAAACGGCTACTCCTTCTAGTTCTGCTTATCCATATGGCATATCTTAAAATAACGCCTTTCTCCTTCCC
>NW_012299354.1:0-1674 GCF_000151885.1 Dipodomys ordii | reverse complement strand
TCTCTTTCTGCTGCTTCTGCTTTTCCTGCTTCTTCTTCTTCTACTGCTTCTCTTTCTGCTTCTCATTCCGCTTCCGCTTCTCCTTCTGCTTCTCCTATTGCTTCTGCGGCTCTTCCTTCTCCTTCTCCTACTTCTCCTTCTCTTTCTGCTTCTGCTTCTTCTGCTTCTCCTGCTTCTCCTTCTGCACCTTCTTCTGCTTCTGCTTCTCCTTCTGCTGCTTCTTCTGCTTCTGTTTCTCCTTCTGCTTCTCCTTCTGCTTCTTCTGCTTCTCCTTCTCCTTCTGTTTCTCCTTCTGTTTCTCCTTCTCCTTCTCGTTCTTCTGCTTTTACTTTTGCTTCTCCTTCTGCTTCTGCTGCAACTGCTACTGCTTCTGCTTCTTCTGTTTCTTCCGCTTCTACTTCTCCTTTTGATTCTCTTTCTGCTTCTGCTTCTCCTTCAGCTTCTCATTCTGCTTCTCCCGATTCTGCTTTTTCTGCTTTTCCTGCTTCTCCTTCTGCTTCAGGTTCTGCTTCTGCTTCTTCGGATTCTTATGCTTCTGGTTCTCCTGCTTCTGCTTCTTCTGCTTCCCCTTCTTGTCTTTCTGCTTCTCCTTCTGTTTCTGCTTCTCCTTCTGCTTCTGCTTCTTGTCCTTCTCCTGTTTCTTCTGCTTCTGCTTCTCCTGCTTCTGCTTCTTCTGCTTTTCCTGCTTCTCTTTCTGCTTCTCCTTCTGCTTCTGCTCCTCCTTCTGCTTCTGCTCCTTCTATTTCTTCTGTTTCTTCTTCTTCTGCTTCTCCCGCTCTGCTTCTTCTGCTTCTCCTGCTTCTCGTTCTGCTTCTCTTCGTCGGCTTCTCTTTCTACTTCTCCTTCTGCTTCTTCTGATTCTGCTTCTTCTCCTTCTCCTTCTCCTTCTGCTTCTGCTTCTTCTGCTTCTCCTGCTACTCCTTCTGCATCTCCTTCTGCTTGTGCTTTTCCTTCTGCTTCTTCTTCTGCTTCTGCTTCTCCTTCTTCTGCTTCTCTGTCTGTTTCTGCTTCTTCTGTTTTTCCTGCTTCTCCTACTGCTTCTCATTCTTCTTCTCCTTCTGTTTCTCCTTGTCGTTATTCTGCTATTTCTTCTGCTTCTCTATCTGCTTCTGCATCTTCAGCTTCTTCTGCTACTGCTTCTGCTTCTTCTGTGTCTTCTGCTTCTCTTTCTGCTTCTCCTTCTGCTTTTGCTTCTCTTTCTGCTTCTGCTTCTCCTTCTGGTTCTCCTTCTTCTCCAGATTCTGCTTCTTCTGCTTCTCCTGCTTCTCCTTCTGCTTCAGGTTCTGCTTCTGCTTCTTCTGCTTCTATTTCTGCTTCTCCTTCTGTTTGTGCTTCTCGTTCTGCTTCTGCTTCTTATCCTTCTTCTATTTCTTTTGATTCTGCTTCTCCTGCTTCTGCTTCTCCTGCTTCTCCTTCTGTTTCTCCTTATGCTTCTCCTTCTGCTTCTCCTTCTTCTGCTTCTAATTCTGCTTCTGCTTCTCCTTCTGCATCTTCTTCTGTTACAATTTCTCCTTCTTCTGCTTTTCATTCTGCTTCTGCTTCTCCTGCTTCTGCTTCTTCTGCTTCTCCTGCTTCTCCTTCAGCTTCTCTTTCTGCTTCTGCTTATATTTCTGTTTCTCCTACTCACTAATCCTTCTCTTTCTCCTTCTCCTTCTTCTTCTTCTGCTCCCCCCC
>NW_012299353.1:0-3769 GCF_000151885.1 Dipodomys ordii | reverse complement strand
GGAGAAGCAGAAGTAGGAGAAGGAGAAGGAGGAGAAGCAGAAGTAGAAGGAGAAGCAGAAGCGGAATGAGAAGCAGAAAGAGAAGCAGGATAACACAAGAAGCAGAAGCAGGAGAAGCCGAAAGAGAAGAAGCAGAATCAGAAGCAGAAGTAGAAGCAGAAGCAGAAGGAGAAGCAGCAGAAGAAGTAGAACAAGAAATTCAGGCAGGAGAAACAGAAGAAGCAGAAGCAGAAGCAGAAGGAGAAGCAAAAAGAGAAGCAGTAGGAGAAGTAGAAGAAGCAGCAGAAGGAGAAGCAGCAGAAGAAGCAGAAAAACAAGCAGGAGAAGCAGAAGCAGAAAGAGAAGTAGAAGCAGAAGAAACAGAAGCAGAAGAAGAAGCAGGAGAAGCACAAGAAGCAGAAGCAGGAGAAGCAGAAGCAGAAGATAAAGAAGAAGCATAAGAAGCAGAAGCATAGGGAGAAACAAAAGAAGGAGAAAGAGCAGAAGAATGTGAAGCAGAAGGAGATGCAGAAGCAGAAAGAGAAGCAGAAATAGAAGGAGAAGAAGAAGGAGAAGTTGGAGAATCAGAAGAAGCAGAAGCAGAAAGAGAAGGAGAAGAAGGAGAAGGAGAAGCAGAAGGAGAAGGACAAGCAGGAGAAGCAGAAGAAGCAGAAGCGGGAGGAGCAGAAGAAGAAGAAGAAGAAGAAGAAACAGAAGAAAGAGAAGGAGCAGAAGGAGAAGCAGAAGCAGAAGGAGAAGCAAAAGAGAAGCAGAAGAAGCGGAAGAAGCAGTAGCAGGAAAAGCAGAAGCAGAAGAAACAGAAGAAGCCCAAGAAGCAGAAGGAGAACTTGAAGCAGAAGGAGAATCAGAAGCAGCAGAAGCTGGAAAAGTAGAAGCAGAAGAAACAGAACAAGCAGAAGAAGCAGAAGAAGAACGAGAAGCAGAAGAAGAACAAGGAGAAAGAGAAGGATTAGGAGTAGGAGAAACAGAAGGATAAGCAGAAGCAGAAAGAGAAGGAGAATGAGAAGGAGAAGCAGAAGAAGCAGAAGAAGCAGAAGCAGGAGAAGCAGAAGCAGAATGAAAAGCAGAAGAAGGAGAAATTGAAACAGAAGAAGATGCAGAAGAAGAAGCAGAAGCAGTAGTAGAAGCAGAAGAAGGAGAAGCAGAAGGAGAAGCATAAAGAGAAACAGAAGGAGAAGCAGGAGAAGCAGAAGCAGGAGAAGCAGAATCAGAAGAAATAGAAGAAGGAGAAGAAGCAGAAGCAGAAAGAGAAGCAGAAACAGAAGGAGAAGCAGAAATAGAAGCAGAAGAAGCCGAAGAAGCAAAAGCAGAACCTAAAGCAGAAGGAGAAGCAGGAGAAGCAGAAGAAGCAGAATCTGGAGAAGAAGAAGGAGAACCAGAAGGAGAAGCAGAAGCAGAAAGAGAAGCAAAAGCAGAAGGAGGAGCAGAAGGAGAAGCAGAAGAAACAGAAGAAGCAGAATCAGTAGCAGAAGAAGCTGAAGATGCAGAACCAGAAAGAGAAGCAGAAAGAATAGCAGAAGAACGAGAAGGAGAAACAGAAGGAGAAGCAGAAGGAGAAGCAGGAAAAGCAGAAGAAACAGAAGCAGACGGAGAAGCAGAAGAAGGAGAAGGAGAAGCCGAAGCAGAAGAAGAAGCAGAAGGAAAAGCACAAGCAGAAGGAGATGCAGAAGGAGAAGCAGGAAATGCAGAAGACGCAGAAGCAGAAGGAGAAGAGAAGGAGAAGAATCAGAATCAGAAGAAGCAGAGCAGAATAGAAAGAGAAGCCGACGAAGAGAAGCAGAACGAGAAGCAGGAGAAGCAGAAGAAGCACAAGCGGGAGAAGCAGAAGAAGAAGAAACAGAAGAAGGAGAAGGAGCAGAAGCAGAAGGAGAAGCAGAAAGAGAAGCAGGAAAAGCAGAAGAAGCAGAAGCAGGAGAAGCAGAAGGAGAAGAAAAAGGAGAAGGACAAGAAGCAGAAAGAGAAGCAGTAGAAGCAGAAGAAGCAGGAAAAGCAGAAGCAGAAGAAAGAGAAGAAGAAGAAGACGAAGAAGAAGAAGAAGAAGAAGCAGCATAAGGAGAAGCATAAGGAGAAGCATAAGGAGAAGTATAAGGAGAAGCAGTAGAAGGAGAAGGAGCTGAAGCAGGAGAAGCTGAAGCAGAAGAAAAAGAATAAGCAAAAGAAGCAGAAGCAGAAGCAGTGAGAGAAGCAGAAGAAGGAGAAGGAGAAGGAGCAGCAGAAGGAGAAGCAGAAGCAGAAAGAGAAGCAGAAACAAAAGGCGAACAAGAAGGAGAAGCAGGAGAATCAGAAGAAGCAGAAAGAGGAGAAGAAGGAGAAGCAGAAGTAGAATCAGAAGAAATAGAAGAAGAAGAAGCAGAAGAAACAGAAGCAAAAGAAACAGAAGAAGGAGAAGAGCAGAAGCAGAAGCAGAAGGAGAAGCAGAAGCAGAAGGAGAAGCAGAAAGAGAAGCAGAAGAAGCAGGAGAAGCAGAAACAGAAGAAAAGGAGAAGCCGAAGAAGCAGAAGCAGAATCTGAAGCAGAAGGAGAAACAGAAGAAGCACAATCTAAAGCAGAAGCAGAAGAAACAGAAATAGTAGAATAAGCAGAAGCAGAAGCACCAGGACAAGCAGAAGAACAAGAAGGAGAAGGCGAAAGAGAAGGATTAGGAGTAGGAGAAGCAAAAGGATAAGCAGAAGCAGAAAGAGACGCAGAAAGAGAAGCAGCAGGAGAAGTAGGAGAACCAGGAGAAGCAGAAGGAAGAGAAGAAGAAGAAACAGAAGACGCAGAAGCAGAATGAGAAGCAGAAGGAGAAATTGAAGCAGAAGGAGAAGGAGAAGCAGAAGGAGAATCAGAAGGAGAAGCAGAAACAGAAGGAGAAGCAGAAAGAGAAGCAGAAAGAGAAGCACAACGAGAAGCACAACGAGAAGCAGGAGAAGCAGAAGCAGAAGAAGCCGAAGAAGCAGAAGCAGAACCTGAAGCATAAGGAGATACAGGAGAAGCAGAAGAAGAACAATCTGGAGAAGCAGAAGGAGAAACAGAAGCAGAAAGAGAAGCAAAAGCAGAAGGAGAAGCAGAAGGAGAAGCAGAAGAAACAGAAGAAGCAGAGGCAGTATCAGAAGAAGCAGAAGATGCAGAAGCAGAAGGAGAAGCAGAAGCAGTAGTAGAAGCAGAAGAAGGAGAAGCAGAAGGAGAAGCATAAAGAGAAACAGAAGGAGAAGCAGGAGAAGCAGAATCAGAAGAAATAGAAGAAGGAGAAGAAGCAGAAGCAGAAAGAGAAGCATAAACAGAAGGAGAAGCAGAAAAAGAAGCAGAAGAAGCCGAAGAAGCAAAAGCAGAAACTAAAGCAGAAGGAGAAGCAGGAGAAGCAGAAGAAGCAGAATCTGGAGAAGAAGAAGGAGAACCAGAAGGAGAAGCAGAAGCAGAAAGAGAAGCAAAAGCAGAAGGAGAAGCAGAAGAAACAGAAGAAGCAGAATCAGTAGCAGAAGCTGAAGATGCAGAAGCAGAAAGAGAAGCAGGAGGAATAGCAGAAGAACGAGAAGGAGAAATAGAAGGAGAAGCAGAAGGAGAAGCAGGAAAAGCAGAAGAAACTGAAGCAGACAGAGAAGCAGAAAAAGGAGAAGGAGAAGCCGGAGCAGAAGAAGAAAAGAAGGAAAAGCACAAGCAGAAAGAGATGCAGAAGGAGAAGCAGGAAATGCAGTAGACGCAGAAGCAGAAGGAGAAGAAGAAGGAGAAGAATCAGAATCAGAAGAAGCAGAAGCAGAAATAGAAAGAGAAGCCGACGAAGAGAAGCTGA
>NW_012299352.1:0-3769 GCF_000151885.1 Dipodomys ordii | reverse complement strand
TCTAAAGCAGAAGGAGAAACAGAAGAAGCACAATCTGAAGCAGAAGTAGAAGAAACAGAAATAGTAGAACAAGCAGAAGCAGAAGCAGCAGGAGAAGCAGCAGAAGAAGATGGAGAAGGCGAGAGAGAAGGATTAGGAGTAGGAGAAGCAAAAGGATAAGCAGAAGCAGAAAGAGACGCATAAGGAAAATCAGCACGAGAAGTAGAAGCAGGAGAAGCAGAAGCAGGAGAAGCAGAAGAAACAGAAGACGCAGAAGCAGAATGAGAAGCAGAAGGAGAAATTGAAGCAGAAGGAGAAGAAGAAGCAGAAGGAGAAGCAGAAGTAGGAGAAGGAGAAGTAGAAATAAAAGCAGAAAGAGAAGCAGGAGAAGCAGAAGCAGGAGAAGCAGAAGCAGAAGAAACAGAAGAAGGAGAAGAAGCAGAAGCAGAAGGAGAAGCAGAAACAGAAGGAGAAGCAGAAAGAGAGGGAGGGGAAGCAGAAGAAGCAGAAGCAGGAAAAGCAGAAGCATAAGAATCCGAAGAAGCAGAAGCAGAACCTGAAGCAGAAGGAGAAGCAGGAGAAGCAGAAGAAGCAGAATCTGGAGAAGCAGAAGGAGAAGCAGAAGCAGAAAAAGAAGCAAAAGCAGAAGGAGAAGCAGAAGGAGAAGCAGAAGAAACAGAAGAAAGAGAAGCAGTAGCAGAAGAATCTGAAGATGTAGAAGCAGAAAAAGAAGCACAAGAAATAGCAGAAGAACGAGAAGGAGAAGGAGAAACAGAAGAAGAAGCACAAGGAGAAGCAGAAAGAGAATCAGGAAAAGCAGAAGAAACAGAAGCAGACGTAGAAGTAGAAGAAGGAGAAGGAGAAGCAGAAGCAGAAGAAGAAGCTCAAGGAAAAGCACAAGCAGAATGCGATGCAGAAGGAGAAGCAGGAGAAGCAGAAGAAGCAGAAGCAGAAGGAGAAGAACTAAAGAGAAGAAGCAGAAGCAGAAGAAGCAAAAGCAGAAGTAGAAAGAGAAGCCGACGAAGAGAAGCAGAACGAGAAGCAGGAGAAGCAGAAGAAGCAGAAGCGGGAGAAGCAGAAGAAGAAGAAACAGAAGAAGGAGAAGGAGCAGAAGCCGAAGGAGAAGCAGAAGCAGAAGGAGAAGCAGAAAGAGAAGCAGGAAAAGCAGAAAAAGCAGAAGCAGGAGAAGCAGAAGCAGAAGAAACAGGAGAAGGAAAAGAAGCAGAAGCAGAAGCAGAAGAAGAAGGAGAAACAGAAGGAGAAGCAGAAAGAGAAGGAGGGGAAGCAGGAGAAGCAGGAGAAGCAGAAGCATAAGAATCCGAAGAAGCAGAAGCAGAACCTGAAGCAGAAGGAGAAGCAGGAGAAGCAGAAGAAGCAGAATCTGGAGAAGCAGAATGACAAGCTGAAGGAGAAGCAGAAGCAGAAAGAGAATCAAAAGCAGAAGGAGAAGCAGAAGAAACAGAAGAAGCAGAAACAGTAGCAGTTGCAGCAGAAGGAGAAGCAGAAGGAAAAGCAGGAGAACAAGAAGGAGAAAGAGAAACAGAAGCAGAAGGAGAAGGAGAAACAGAAGGAGAAGCAGAAGAAGCAGAAGGAGAAGCAGAAGGAGAAACAGAAGCAGAAGAAGCAGCAGCAGGAGAAGAAGAAGCAGAAGAAGATGCATAAGGAGAAGCAGGAGAAGGAGAAGAAGCAGAAGCAGAAGGAGAAGTAGAAGTAGGAGAAGGAGAAGGAAGAGCCGCAGAAGCAATAGGTCAAGCAGAAGGAGAAGCAGAAGCAGAATGAGAAGAAGAAAGAGAAGGAGTAGAAACAGAAGAAGCAGGAAAAGAAGAAGCAGAATAAAGAGAAGAAGAAGGAGAAGGAGAAGAAGAAGAAGAAGAAGAAGAAGAAGAAGAAGAAGAAGAAGAAGAAGAAGAAGAAGAAGAAGAAGAAGAAGAAGAAGAAGAAGAAGAAGAAGAAGAAGAAGAAGAAGAAGAAGAAGAAGAAGGAGAAGGAGAATCATAAGGAGAAGAAGTAGAAGCAGAAGAAGCAGAAGCAGGAGAAGCAGAAGCAGAAGAAAAAGAATAAGCATAAGAAGCAGAATCAGAGGGAGAAGCAGAAGAACAAGGACCAGCAGAAGGAGAAGCAGAAGGAGAATCAGAAGGAGAAGGAGAAGCAGAAGCAGAAGAAGAAGCAGAAGAAGAAGCAGAAGCAGAAGAAGATGCAGAAGGAGAAGCAGGAGAAGCAGAAGAAGCAGAAGGAGAAACAGAAGTAGGAGAAGGAGAAGGAGAAGGAAGGGCAGCAGAATCAATAGGAGAAGCAGAAGGAGAAGCAGAAGCAGAATGAGAAGCAGAAAGAGAAGCAGTAGAAGCAGAAGAAGCAGGAAAAGCAGAAGCAGAAGAAAGAGAAGAAGAAGTAGAAGAAGAAGAAGAAGAAGAAGAAGAAGAAGAAGAAGAAGAAGAAGAAGAAGAAGAAGAAGAAGAAGAAGAAGAAGAAGACAAAGAAGAAGAAGAAGAAGCATAAGGAGAAGCATAAGGAGAAGCAGTAGAAGCAGAAGAAGCAGGAGAAGCAGAAGCAGAAGAAAAAGAATAAGCAAAAGAAGCAGAAGCAGAAGCAGTGGGAGAAGCAGAAGAAGGAGAAGGAGAAGGAGCAGCAGAAGGAGAAGTTGAAGCAGAAAGAGAAGCAGAAACAGAAGGAGAAGAAGAACGAGAAACAGGAGAATCTGAAGAAGCAGAAGTAGAAGCAGAAAGAAGAGAAGAAGGAGAAGCAGAAATAGAATCAGAAGAAACAAAAGAAGAAGCAGAAGAAACAGAAGCAAGAGAAACAGAAGAAGGAGAAGAGCAGAAGCAGAAGGAGAAGCAGAAGCAGAAGGAGAAGCAGAAAGAGAAGTAGGAGAAGAAGAAGAAGCAGGAGAAGCAGAAGCAGAAGAAACAGGAGAAGCCAAAGAAGCAGAAGCAGAATCTGAAGCAGAAGGAGAAACAGAAGAAGCACAATCTGAAGCAGAAGCAGAAGAAACAGTAATAGTAGAATAAGCAGAAGCAGAAGCAGCAAGAGAAGCTGACAAGAGAAGTCGGAGAAGGCGAGAGAGAAGGATTAGGAGTTGGAGAAGCAAAAGGGTAAGCAGAAGCAGAAAGAGACGCAGAAGGAAAAGCAGCACGAGAAGTAGGAGAAGCAGGAGAAGCAGAAGCAGGAGAAGCAGAAGAAACAGAATACGCAGAAGCAGAATGAGAAGCAGAAGGAGAAATTGAAGCAGAAGCAGAAGGAGAAGCAGAAGAAGGAGAAGGAGAAGCAGAAAGAGAAGCAGAAAGAGAAGCAGAACGAGAAGCAGGAGAAGCAGAAGCAGGAGAAGCAGAAGCAGGAGAAGCAGAAGCAGAAGAAACAGAAGAAGGAGAAGAAGCAGAAGCAGAAGGAGAAGCAGAAACAGAAGGAAAAGCAGGAAGAGAAGCAGGAGAAGCAGAAGAAGCAGCAGCAGGAGAAGCAGAAGCAGAAGAAGCCGAAGAAGCAGAAGCAGAACCTTAAGGAGAAGGAGAAGCAGAAGCAGAAAGAGAAGCAAAAGCAGAAGGAGAAGCAGAAGAATCAGAAGAAGCAGAGGCAGTAGCAGAAGAAGCAGAAGATGCAGAAGCAGAAGGAGAAGCAGAAGGAAAAACAAAAGAAAGAGAAGGAGAAGGAGAAACAGAAGGAGAAGCAGAAAGAGAAGCAGAGATGGAGCAGTAGAAGGAAAAGCAGCAGAGAAGCAGAAAGAGCAGCAGAAGGAGAAGCAGAGATGCAGAAACAGGAGAGCAGAGCAGAGAACAGGAGATGACAGAAGCAGAGCAGA
>NW_012299351.1:0-3770 GCF_000151885.1 Dipodomys ordii | reverse complement strand
TCAGTCCACACTGTGTCCTGCTGTGTCCCGCTGTGTCCTAGCTCTGTCCCCCGCTGTGTCCCGCTGTGTCCCGCTGTGTCCTCGCTGTGCCCCCGCTGTCTCCCGCTCTGTCCCCCTCTGTGTCTCACGCTTTATCCCTTCTGTGTCCCACTCTGTCCCGCTGTGTCCCGCTGTGCCCACACTGTGTCCCGTTGTGTCCACAACTGTGTATCCTGCTGTGACCCCGCTGAGTCCCCGCTGTGTCCCCGCTGTGTCCCCCGCTGTCTCCCACTCTGTCCCCCGCTGTGTCTCACGCTTTGTCCCCGCTGTGTCCCACTGTGTCCCGCTGTGTCCCGCTGTGCCCACACTGTGTCCCATTGTGTCCACAGCTGTGTACCACGCTGTGTAACGCTGTGTCCCCGCTGTATCTACGCTCTTCCTCGCTGTGTCCCGATGTGTCCCCCGCTGTGTCCCCCGTTGTGTCCTCGCTGTGTCCCCAGCTGTGTCCCACTTTGTCCTAGCTGGGTCCCCCGCTGGGTCCCGCTGTGTCCCCCGCTGTGTCCCACTGTGTTCCGCTGTGTCCCGCTCTGTCCCTGCTGTGTCCCGCTGTGTCCCGCTGTGTCCCCCTGTGTGCGCGCTGTGTCCCGCTATGTACTCCGTTGTGTCCAGCTGTTTCACCGCTGTGTCCCCCGCTTTGTCCCGCTGTGTCCCGCTGTGTCCTCGGTGCCTCCCCCACTGTGTCCCGCTGTGTCCCCCGCTGTGTCCCGCTGTGTCCTGCTGTGTCCCGCTCTGTCCCTGCTGTGTCCCGCTGTGCCCTGCTGTGTCCTCGCTGTGTCCCCCGCTGTCTCCCGCTCTATCCCTCGCTGTGTCTCACGATTTGTCCTTGCTTTGTCCCACTGTGTCCCGCTGTGTCCCACTGTGCCCCCACTGTGTCCCCTTGTGTCCACAGATGTGTACCACACTGTGTAACGCTGTATCCCCGCTGTATCGACACTGTGTCCCGCTGGGTCTCGCTGTGTCCTCGCTGTGTTCCCTGCTGTGTCCCGCAGTATCCCCCGCTGTGTCCTCGCTGTGTCCCCCGCTGTGTCCCGCTGTGTCCTCGCTGTGTCCCCCGCTGTGTCCTGCTGTGTCCCCCGCTGTGTCCCGCTGTGTCCTCGCTGTGTCCCGCTCTGTCTCCCCCTTGTCCCCGCTGTGTCCCGCTGTGTCCCCTGGTGTCCCGCTTTGTCGCCCGCTGTGTCCCCCGCTGAGTTCCCGCTGTGTCCCCGCCTTGTCCTGCTCTGTCCTCCCTGTGTCCCCCGCTGTGTCCCGCTGTGTCCCCTGCTGTGTCCCGCTGTGTCTACTGCTTTGTTCCTGCTGTGTCCCTCTGTGTCCAGCTGTGTCCCCCTGTGTCCTCACTGTGTCCCACGCTGTGTTCCGCTGAGTCCCTGCTGTGTCCCCGATGTGCCCCGTTGTGTCCCCAGCTGTGTACCCCACTGTGGCCCACTGTGGCCCCGCTGTATCGACGTTGTGTCCCGCTGTGTCCCACTGTGTCCTCGCTGTGTCCCACGCTGTCTCCCGCTCTGCCCACGCTGTGTCTCATGCTTTGTCCCACTGTGTTCCGCTGTTTCCCGCTGTGCCCCCACTGTGTCCCGTTGTGTCCACAGCTGTGTACCACGCTGTGTAACGCTGTGTCCCCGCTGTATCGACGCTGTGTCCCGCTGAGTCCCGCTGTGTCCTCGCTGTGTTCCCCGCTGTTTCCCGCAGTATCCCCCACTGTGTCCCCCGCTGTGTCCTCGCTGTGTACCCGCTGTGTCCCGCTGTGTCCTCGCTGGGTCCCCCGCTGTGTCCCGCTTTGTCCCCTGCTGTGTCCCGCTAGATCCCACTGTGTCCCGCTCTGTCCCTGCTGTGTCCCGCTGTGTCCTGCTGTGTCCTCGCTGTGTCCCCCGCTGTCTCCCGCTCTGTCCCCCGCTACGTCTCATGATTTGTCCTCCCTGTGTCCCACTGTGTCCCGATCTGCCCCCACTGTGTCCCGTTTTGTCCACAGATGTGAACCACGCTGTGTAACGCTGTATCCCCGCTGTATCGACGCTGTGTCCCGCTGGGTCCCGCTGTGTCCTCGCTGTGTTCACGGTTGTGTCCCGCAGTGTCCCCCGCTGTGTCCCCCGCTGTGTCCTCGCTGTGTTCCCCGCTGTGTCCCGCTGTGTCCTCGCTGGGTCCCCCACTGTGTCCCGCTGTGTCCCTCGCTGTGTCCCGCTGTGTCCCGCTCTGTCCCTGCTATGTCCCGCTGTGTCCTGCTGTGTCCTCGCTGTGTCCCCCGCTGTCTCCCGCTCTGTCCCCCGCTACGTCTCACGATTTGTCCTCGCTGTGTCCCACTTTGTCCTGCTGTGCCCCCACTGTGTCCCGTTGTGTCCACAGATGTGTACCACGCTGTGTAACACTGTATCCCTGCTGTATCGACGCTGTGTCCCGCTGAGTCCCGCTGTGTCCTCGCTGTGTTCCCCACTGTGTCCCGCAGTGTCCCCCGCTGTGTCCCCTGCTGTGTCCTCGCTGTGTCCTCCGCTGTGTCCCGCTGTGTCCTCGCTGTGTCCTCCGCTGTGTCCCGCTGTGTCCTCGCTGGGTCCTCCGCTGTGTCCCGCTATGTCCCCCGCTGTGTCCCGCTGTGTCCTCGCTGGGTACCCCGCTGTGTCCGGCTGTGTCCTCGCTGGGACCCCGCTGTGTCCCGCTGTGTCCTCGCTGTGTCCCCCGCTGTGTCCCGCTGTGTCCTCGCTGGGTCCCCCACTGTTTCCCGCTGTGTCCCGCTCTGTCCCTGCTGTGTCACGCTGTGTCCTGCTGTGTCCTCGATGTGTCCCCCGCTGTCTCCTGCTCTGTCCCCCGCTTTGTCTCACGATTTGTCCTCGCTGTGTCCCACTGTCTCCCGCTGTGTCCCGCTGTGCCCCCACTGTAACGACGCTGGGTCCCGCTGGGTCCCGCTATGTCCTCCATGTGTTCCCCGCTGTGTCCCGTTGTGTCCCCAGTTGTGTACCCCGCTGTGTCCCGCTGTGTCCCCGCTGTATCGACGCTGGGTCCTGCTGGGTCCCACTGTGTCCTCCCTGTGTCCCCCACTGTGTCCTGCTGTGTCCACCACTGTGTCCCGCTGTGTCCTCGCTGTGTCCCACGCTGTGTTCCGCTGTGTCCTCGCTGTGTTCCCCGCTGTGTCCTGCTGTGTACCCCTCTGTGTCCCACACTGTGTCCCGCTGTGTCCCCGCTGTGTGCCTGCTCTGTCTCCGCTGTGTCCCGCTGTGTCCCGCTGTGTACTGCTGTGTCCCCCGCTGAGTCCCGCTGTGTCCCCACTGTGTCCCAATGTGTCCTCGCTGTGTCCCGCTGTGTCCCGCTGTGTTCTCCCTTTGTCCCCGCTGTGTCCCACGCTGTGTTCCGCTTTGTCCTCGCTGTGTCCCCGCTGTGTCCCGTTGTGACCCTAGCTGTGTAGCCCGCTGTGTTCTGCTATGTCCCCGCTGCATCGACGCTGTGTCCCGCTGGGTCCCGTTGTGTCCTCGCTGTGTTCCCCGCTGTGTCCCGCTGTGTACCCCTCTATGTCCCCCTCTGTGTCTCGCTATGTCCCCCGCTGTGTCCCGCTGTGTCCCGCTGTGTCCTCACTGGGTCCCCGGCTGGCTCCCGCTCTGTCCCCCACTGTGTCTCACGCTTTGTCCCCGCTGTGTCCACTGTGTCTCGCTGTGTCCCGCTGTGCCCCCACTGTGTCCCGTTTGTCACAGCTGTGTACCACGCTGTGTAACGCTTTGTCCCCGCTGTGTCCCCTGCTGATTCCCTTCTCTGTC
>NW_012299350.1:0-3770 GCF_000151885.1 Dipodomys ordii | reverse complement strand
CAGGACACAGCGGGACACAGCAGGGGACACAGGGGGGACACAGCGGGACACAGCAGGACACAGAGGGGGACACAGTGGAACAGAGCAGAGGACACAGCAGGAAACACAGCGGGACACAGCGGGACACACCGTGGGAAACAGGGGGGACACAGCGGGACACAGCAGGGGACACAGCGCGGACACATTGGGACACAGTGGGGACACAGCGGGACTCAGCGGGGGACACAGCAGTACACAGCGGGACACAGCGGGACACAGCGGGGGACACAGAGGGGTAAACAGCGGGACACAGCGGGGAACACTGCGAGGACACAGCGGGACCAAGCGGGACACAGCGTCGATACAGCGGGGACACAGCGGAACACAGCGGGGTACACAGCTGGGGACCCAACGGGACACAGCGGGACACAGCAGGACCCAGCGGGGAAACAGCGGGGACACAGTGGGACACAGCAAGGACACAGCGGGACACAGCGGGACACTGCGGGGCACAGCGGGGGACACAGCGGGACACAGCGGGGGACACTGGGAGGACACAGTGGAACACAGCATGGACAAAGCGTGACACAGTGGGGGACACAGCGAGGACACAGCGGGACACAGCGGTGACACAGCGGGACTCAGCTGGGGACACTGGGGGCCACATCGGGACACAGCGGGGACACAGCAAGGACACAGCGGGGGACACAGCAAGACACAGCCGGACACAGCCAGGGACACAGAGGGACACAGCGAGAGACACAGCGGGGGACACAGCGGGACACAGCGGAGAACAAAGAGAGGACACAGCGGGACCCAGCGGGACACAGCGTCGATAGAGCGGGGACACAGAGGGACACAGCGGTGACACAGGGGGACTCAGTGGGGGATACTGCGGGACACAGCGGGGGACACAGCGGGACACAGTGGGGAACACAGAGAGGACACAGCAGGACCGAGCGGGACAAAGTGTCGATACAGCGGGAGCACAGCGGGACACAGCGGGGTGCACAGCTGATGACACACCGGGACACAGTGGGGGACGCAGCGGGACACAGCGGGACACAGCGGGGCACAGCGGGGACAAAACGGGAGACTCAGTGGGGAACAGAGCAGGACACAGCGGGGGACACAGAGAGGACACAGTGGGGACACAGCGAGATTCAGCCGGGGACACAGCGGGGGAAAAAGCGGGACACCACGGGACACAGTGGGACACAGCGGGACACAGCGGGGTCACTGCGGGGACACAGCGGGACACAGTGGGGGACAAAGCGGGACACAGCGGGACACAGCGGGACACAGCCGGACACGGCGGGGGACACAGCGGGACACAGAGGGGGACACAGCGAGGACACAATGGGACACAGCGGGACACAGCGGGGGACACAGCGAGGACACAGCAGAACACAGCGTGGGAAACAGCGAGGACACAGAGGGACACAGCGAGACACAGAGGGACACATTGGGGACACAGCAGTAGACACAGCGAGACACAGCGGGGGACACAGCGGGACAAAGCGGGGAACACAGCGAGGACACAGCGGGGACACAGCGGGGACACTGCGGGAACATAGTGGGACACAGCGGGGCACACAGCGGGACACAGCGGGACACAGTTTGGGACACAGCGGGAACAAAGCAGGACACAGCGGGGGACACAGCGAGGACACAGAGGGACACAGCGGGACACAGCGTGGGACAAAGCGGGAGACAGCAGGGGACACAGCGAGGACACAGAGGGACACAGCGGCGACACATAGAGGACTCAGCGGGGGACACAGTGGGGGACAGAGCGGGACACAGCGGGACACTGCGGGGCACAGGGGGGGACACAGCGGGACACAGCGGGGGACCCAGCGGGACACAGCGGGACACAGCGGGACACTGCGGGGCACAGCGGGGGATACAGCGGGACACAGCGGGGGACACAGGGAGAACACAGCTTAACACAGCATGGGACAAAGCGAGGATATAGTGGGACACAGCGAGACACAGCGAGACACAGAGGGACCCAGCAGTGGACACAGCGGGACACAGCGGGGGACAAAGCGGGACACCACGGAACACAGCAGGACACAGCGTGAAACAGCGGTGAACCTGCGGGGACACAGCGGGACACAGCGGGGGACACAGCGGGACACAGCGGGGACACAGCGGGGACACAGTGGGACACAGCAGGTCACAGCGGGGGACACAGCGGGACAAAGCGGGACACAGCGGGGGACACAGCAGGGACACAGTGGGACACAGTAGGACACAGCGTGGGACAAAGCGGGAGACAGCAGAGGACACAGCGAGGACACAGCTGGACACAGCGGGGACACAGAGGGGACTCAGCAGGGGACATAGAGGGAAAAAAGCGGGACACCACGGGACACAGTATTTCACAGCGGGACACAGCGGGGACACTGCGGGACACAGCCAGGAGACACAGCGGTGGACAGCGGGGGACAGAGAATGGACACAGCGGGACACAGAGGGGACACAGCTGGACACAGAAGGGTACACAGCGGGACACAGCGGACACACAGCGGGGACAGAGCTGGACACAGAGGGACACAGAGGGGACAGACCGTGACACAGGTGGACACTGAGGGAGACAGAGCGAGGACACAGCCGGACACAGCGAAACAAAGCGTGACACAGTGGGGACACAGCAGGGGACACAGCGGGACACAGTGGGGGACACAGCGGGACACAGCGGGGTACACAGCAGGGACAAAGAAGGACACAGCGGGGGACACAGCGAGGACACAGCGGGACACAGCGGTGACACAGCGGGACACAGCTGGGGACACTTTGTGACACAGCGGGACACAGAGGGACACAGCAAGGACACAGCGGGGGACAGTGGGAGACACAGCGGGACACAGCAAGGCACAACGGGGTCACAGCAGTGGACACAGCAGGACACAGCGGGGGACACAGCGGGACACAGCAGGACACAGCGGGGGACACAGCGGGACACAGCGGGGACACAGCGGAGGACACAGCGGGACACAGCGGAGACACAGCGGGGACACAGCGGGACACAGCAGGACACAGCGGGGGACACTGCAGGGACACATTGGGACACAGTAGGACACAGCGTAGGACAAAGCGGGAGACAGCAGAGGACACAGCGAGGACACAGCTGGACACAGCGGGGACACAGAGGGGACTCAGCAGGGGACATAGTGGGATAAAAGCGGGACACCACGGGACACAGTAGGACACAACGGGACACAGCGGGGGACACAGTAGGACAGAGCGGGGGACACAGCGGGGGACAGAGCGGGACACCACGAATAACAGAGCAAGGACACAGCGGGACCCAGCGTGACACAGCCTCGATACAGCGGGATTCACAGCGTTACACAGCGGGTTACACAGCTGGGGACACAAAGGGACACAGTGGTGGACACAGAGGGACACAGTGGGACAGAGTGGGACACAGACGGGATAAAGCGTGAGACACAGCGGGGGACAGAGGGGGAGACAGCGGGGGACACAGCGAGGACACAGCGGGACACAGCGGGGACACAGCGGGCACTCAGCTGTGGACACAGCGGGGGACAAAGCGGGACACCACGGAACACAGCGGGACACAGCGCGAAACAGCGGTGACCCTTCGGGGACACAGCGAGACACAGCGGGGGACAAAGCGGGACACAGCGGGTGACACAGCAGAACACAGTGGGGGACACAGTGAGGACACAGTGGGACACAGCAAGACACAGCATCGAAACAGCGGGGACACAGCGGTACACAGCGGGGTACACAGCTGGGGACACAACGGGACACAGCGG
>NW_012299349.1:0-3770 GCF_000151885.1 Dipodomys ordii | reverse complement strand
AAGAAGAAGAAGAAGAAGAAGAAGAAGAATGTAAGAAGAAGAAGAAGAAGAAGAAAAAGTATAAGGATGAGGAGGAGGAGGAGTAGAACGAGAAGGAGAAACAGAAGCATAAGGAGAAGCAGAAGCAGAAGAAGAAGCAGAAGCAGTATAAGGAGAAGAAACAGAATTAGCAGAAGTAGCAGAAGCAGAAGCAGAAGAAGGGGAATGAGAAGGAGAAGGAGGAAGAGAAGAAGAAGAAGAAGCAGAAGCAGAAGGAGAAGCAGAAGCAGAAGCAGGAGCAGAGGAAGAAGAAGAAGAAGAAGAAGAAGAAGAAGAAGAAGAAGAAGAAGAAGAAGAAGAAGAAGAAGAAGAAGAAGAAGAAGAAGAAGAAGAAGAAGAAGAAGAAGAAACAGAAGAAGCAGAAGGAGTAGCAGAAGGAGAACGAGAAGCATGAGAAGCAGAAGAAGCAGAAGCAAGAGAAGCAGAAGTAGGAGAAGCAGAAGCAGAAGAAACAGAAGAAGCAGAAAAATAAGGAGAAGCAGAAGAAAGAGAAGGAGAAAAAGAAGGAGAAAGAGAAGGAGAAGCAGAAGCAGAAGTAGAAGAAGAAGAAAAAGAAGAAGAAGAAGAAGAACAAGGCGAAGAAGAAGAAGAAGAAGAAGAAGAAGAAGAAGAAGAAGAAGAAGAAGAAGAAGAAGAAACAGAAGCAGAAGAAGCAGAAGGAGTAGCAGAAGGAGAACGAGAAGCAGAAGAAGCAGAAGCAAGAGAAGCAGAAGCAGAAGAAACAGAAGAAGCAGAAGCAAAACGAGAACCAGAAGAAGGAGAAGCACAAGGAGAAGCAGAATAATAATAATAATAATAATAATAATAATAAGAAGAAGAAGAAGAAGAAGAAGAAGAAGAAGTAGAAGAAGAAAAAGTATAAGGAGGAGGAGGAGGAGGAGGAGGAAGAGGAGGAGGAGAATGAGAAGGAGAAGCAGAAGCATAAGGAGAAGCAGAAGCAGAAGAAGAAGCTGAAGGAGAAGCAGAAGCCGTAAAGGAGAACCAACAGAATTAGCAGAAGTAGCAGAAGCAGATGCAGAAGAAGACGCAAAAGGAGAAGCAGAAGAAGGAGAATGAGAAGGAGAAGGAGGAAGAGAAGAAGAAGAAGGAGAAGGAGAAGAAGAAGGAGAACCAGAAGCAGAAGCAGTAGCAGAAGGAGAACCAGAACCAGAAGCAGTAGCAGAAGAAGAAGAAGAAGAAGAAGAAGAAGAAGAAGAAGAAGAAGAAGAAGAAGAAGAAGAAGAAGAAGAAGAAAAAGAAGAAGAAGAAGAAGAAGAAGAAGAAGAAGAAGAAGAAGAAGAAAAAGAAGAAGAAGAAGAAGAAGGAGCAGGAGCAGGAGAAGGAAAAGCAGCAGGAGAAGCAGAAAGAGCAGCAGAAGGAGAAGCAGGAGATGCAGAAACAGGAAAAGCAGAAGCAAAAGAAACAGGAGAAGGACAAGAAGCAGAAGCAGAAGGAGAAGCAGAACCAGAAGGAGAAGCAGAAAGAGAAGGAGGGGAAGCAGAACAAGCAGAAGCAGGAGAAGCATAAGAATCCGAAGAAGCAGAAGCAGAACCTGAAGCAGAAGGAGAAGCAGGAGAAGCAGAAGAAGCAGAATCTGGAGAAACAGAATGAGAAGCAGAAGGAGAAGCAGAAGCAGAAAGAGAATCAAAAGCAGAAGGAGAAGCAGAAGAAACAGAAGAAGTAGAAGCAGTAGCCGTTGTAGCAGAAGCAGAAGCAGAAGGAAAAGCAGAAGAACAAGAAGGAGAAGGAGAAACAGAAGGAGAAGCAGAAGGAGAAGCAGGCAAAGCAGAAGAAGAAGAAGTACAAGGAGAATCAGAAGGAGAAGCAGAAGCAGGAGAAGGAGAAGCAGAAACAGAAGAAGATGCAGAAGGAGAAGCAGGAGAAGCAGAAGAAGCAGAAGCAGAAGGAGAAGCAGGAAAAGCAGAAGAAGCAGAAGCAAAAGGAGAAGCAAAAGAAGGAGAAGGAGAAGCAGAAGCAGAAGAAGAAGCATAACGACAAGCACAAGCAGAAGGAGATGCAGAAGGAGAAGCAGGAGAAGCAGAAGAAGCTGAAGCTGAAGGAGAAGCAGAAGTAGGAGAAGGTGGATAAGCAGAAGCAGAAGGAGAAGCATAAGAGGAATGAGAAGCAGAAAAAGAAGAAGAAGAAGCACAATAACCATAATCAGGAGAAGCTCAAAGAGTAGAAGCAGAAGAAGCAGAAACAGAAGCAGAAGTAGAAGCAGAAGCAGAAGGAGAAGCAGCAGAAGAAGTAGAACCAGAAATTCAGGCAGAAGAAACAGAAGAAGCAGAAGCAGAAGGAGAAGCAAAAAGAGAAGCAGAAGGAGAAGTAGAAGAAGCAGCAGAAGGAGAGGCAGAAGAAGAAGCAGAAAAACAAGCAGGAGAAGCAGAAGCAGAAAGAGAATTAGAAGCAGAAGAAGCAGAAGCAGAAGAAGAAGCAGAAGAAGCATAAGAAGCAGAAGCAGGAGAAGCAGAAGCAGAAGAACAAGAAGAAGCATAAGAAGCAGAAGCAGAGGGAGAAACAGAAGAAGGAGAAGGAGCAGCAGAAGGTGAAGCAGAAGGAGAAGCAGAAACAGAAAGAGAAGCAGAAACAGAAGGAGAAGAAGAGGGATTAGTTGGAGAATCAGAAGAAGCAGAAGCAGAAGCAGAAGAAGGAGAAGAAAAAGCAGAAGCAGAGGAAAGGAAGGAGAAGCAGAAGAAGCAGAAGTGGGAGAAGCAGAAGAAGCAGAAGCGGGAGAAGCAGAAGAAGCAGCAGAAGAAGAAGAAGCAGAAGCAGAGGAAGAAGAAGAAGAAGAAGAAGAAGAAGAAGAAGAAGAAGAAGAAGAAGAAGAAGAAGAAGAAGAAGAAGAAGAAGAAGAAGAAGAAGAAGAAGAAGAAGAAGAAGAAAAAGAAACAGAAGAAGCAGAAGGAGCAGAAGGAGAAGCAGAAGCAGAAGGAGAAGCAGAAAGAGAAGGAGAAGAAGCAGTAGCAGGAGAAGCAGAAGAACAACAAACAGAAGAAGCCGAAGAAGCAGAAGCAGGACCTGAAGCAGAAGAAACAGAACAAGCAGAAGAAGCATAAGCAGAAGCAGAACGAGAAGCAGAAGAAGAAGAAGGAGAAGGAGAAAGAGAAGGATTAGAATTAGGAAGAGCAGAAGGAGAATCAGATGCAGAACGAGAAGCAGAAGGAGCAGCAGATGGAGAAGCAGAAGGAGAAGCAGAAGGAGAAGCAGAAGAAGGAGAAACTGAAGCAGAAGAAGCAGAAGAAGGAGAAGCTGAAGCAGAAGAAGATGCTGAAGGAGGAGCAGGACAAGCAGAAGAAGCAAAAGCAGGAGAAGCAGAAGTAGGAGAAGGAGAAGGAAGGGCAGAAGAAGGAATAGGAGAAGCAGAAGGAGAAGCAGAAACAGAATGAGAAGCAGAAAGAGAAGCAGTAGAAGCAGAAGAAGCAGGAAAAGCAGAAGCAGACGATAGAGAAGAAGAAGTAGAAGATGAAGATGAAGAAGTATAAGATGAAGTATTAGAATAAGAAGATGATGATGAAGTAGAAGGAGAAGAAGAAGAAGAAGGAGAATCATATGGAGAAGCTGAAGATGCAGAAGCAGGAGAAGCAGAAGCAGGAGAAGCAGATGAATAAGAATAAGCAAAAGAAGCAGATGCAGATTCAGTGGGTGAAGCTGAAGAAGGAGAATGGATTATGATCTTCTTATTGTGAAGCTTATGCATAATGATAATCATATATAGATGATAACATAAGGAGATCTTGAGAATCAGAAGAAGC
>NW_012299348.1:0-3770 GCF_000151885.1 Dipodomys ordii | reverse complement strand
GAAGCAGGAGAAGCAGAAGCAGAAGATAAAGAAGAAGCATAAGAAGCAGAAGCAGAGGGAGAAACAAAGAAGGAGAAAGAGCAGAAGAAGGTGAAGCAGAAGGAGATGCAGAAGCAGAAAGAGAAGCAGAAACAGAAGGAGAAGAAGAAGGAGAAGTAGGAAAATCAGAAGAAGCAGAAGCAGAAGCAGAAAGAGAAGGAGAAGAAGGAGAAGGAGAAGCAGAAAGACAAGGACAAGGAGGAGAAGCAGAAGAAGCAGAAGCGGGAGGAGCAGAAGAAGAAGAAGAAACAGAAGAAAGAGAAGGAGCAGAAGGAGAAGCAGAAGCAGAAGGAGAAGCAAAAGAGAAGCAGAAGAAGCAGTAGCAGGAGAAGCAGAAGCAGAAGAAACAGAAGAAGCCCAAGAAGCAGAAGGAGAACCTGAAGCAGAAGGAGAAGCAGAAGTAGCAGAAGCTGGAAAAGTAGAAGCAGAAGAAACAGAAAAAGCAGAAGAAGCAGAAGAAGAACGAGAAGCAGAAGAAGAACAAGGAGAAAGAGACGGATTAGGAGTAGGAGAAAGAGAAGGATAAGCAGAAGCAGAAAGAGAAGGAGAATGAGAAGGAGAAGCAGAAGAAGCAGAAGCAGGAGAAGCAGAAGCAGAATGAAAAGCAGAAGAAGGAGAAATTGAAACAGAAGATGCAGAAGAAGAAGCAGAAGCAGTAGTAGAAGCAGAAGGAGAAGCAGAAGGAGAAGCATAAAGAGAAACAGAAGGAGAAGCAGGAGAAGCAGAAGCAGGAGAAGCAGAATCAGAAGAAATAGAAGAAGGAGAAGAAGCAGAAGCAGAAAGAGAAGCAGAATCAGAAGGAGAAGCAGAAAAAGAAGCAGAAGAAGCCGAAGAAGCAAAAGCAGAACCTAAAGCAGAAGGAGAAGCAGAAGAAGCAGAATCTGGAGAAGAAGAAGGAGAACCAGAAGGAGAAGCAGAAGCAGAAAGAGAAGCAAAAGCAGAAGGAGAAGCAGAAGAAACAGAAGAAGCAGAATCAGTAGCAGAAGAAGCTGAAGATGCAGAAGCAGTAAGAGAAGCAGAAGGAATAGCAGAAGAACGAGAAGGAGAAATAGAAGGAGAAGCAGAAGGAGAAGCAGGAAAAGCAGACGAAACAGAAGCAGACGGAGAAGCAGAAGAAGGAGAAGGAGAAGCCGGAGCAGAAGAAGAAGCAGAAGGAAAAGCACAAGCAGAAGGAGATGCAGAAGGAGAAGCAGGAGATGCAGAAGACACAGAAGCAGAAGGAGAAGAAGAAGGAGAAGAATCAGAGTCAGAAGAAGCAGAAGCAGAAATAGAAAGAGAAGCCGACAAAGAGAAGCAGAACGAGAAGCAGGAGAAGCAGAAGAAGCACAAGCGGGAGAAGCAGAAGAAGAAGAAACAGAAGAAGGAGATGGAGGAGAACCAGAAGGAGAAGCCGAAGGAGAAGCAGAAAGAGAAGCAGGAAAAGCAGAAGAAGCAGAAGCAGGAGAAGCAGAAGGAGAAGAAACAGGAGAAGGACAAGAAGCAGAAAGAGAAGCAGTAGAAGCAGAAGAGGCAGGAAAAGCAGAAGCAGAAGAAAGAGAAGAAGAAGAAGAAGAAGAAGAAGAAGAAAAAAAAGAAGCAGCAGCATAAGGAGAAGCATAAGGAGAAGCATAAGGAGAAGTATAAGGAGAAGCAGTAGAAGCAGAAGAAGCAGAAGCAGGAGAAAAGCAGAAGAAAAAGAATAAGCAAAAGAAGCAGAAGCAGTGAGAGAAGCAGAAGAAGGAGAAGGAGAAGGAGCAGCAGAAGGAGAAGCAGAAGCAGAAAGAGAAGCAGAAACAGAAGGAGAACAAGAAGGAGAAGCAGGAGAATCAGAAGAAGCAGAAAGAGAAGGAGAAGAAGGAGAAGCAGAAGTAGAATCCGAAGAAACAGAAGAAGAAGAAGCAGAAGAAACAGAAGCAAAAGAAACAGAAGAAGGAGAAGAGCAGAAGCAGAAGCAGAAGGAGAAGCAGAAGCAGAAGGAGAAGCAGAAAGAGAAGCAGGAGAACCAGAAGAAGCAGGAGAAGCAGAATCAGAAGAAACAGGAGAAGCCGAAGAAGCAGAAGCAGAATCAGAAGCAGAAGGAGAAACAGAAGAAGCACAATCTGAAGCAGAAGCAGAAGAAACAGAAATAGTAGAATAAGCAGAAGCAGAAGCACCAGGACAAGCAGAAGAACAAGAAGGAGAAGGCGAAAGAGAAGGAGTAGGAGTAGGAGAAGCAAAAGGATAAGCAGAAGCAGAAAGAGACGCAGAAGGAGAAGCAGCACGAGAAGTAGGAGAAGCAGGAGAAGCAGAAGCAGGAAAAGCAGAAGAAACAGAAGACGCAGAAGCAGAATGAGAAGCAGAAGGAGAAATTGAAGCAGAAGGAGAAGGCGAAGCAGAAGGAGAAGCTGATGAAGGAGAAGGAGAAGCAGAAAAAGAAGCAGAAAGAGAAGCACAACGAGAAGCAGGAGAAGCAGAAGCAGGAGAAGCAGAAGCAGAAGAAACATAAGAAGGAGAAGAAGCAGAAGCAGAAGCAGAAACAGAAGGAAAAGCAGAAATAGAAGCAGGAGCAGCAGAAGAAGCAGCAGCAGGAGAAGCAGAAGCAGAAGGAGCCAAAGAAGCACAAGCAGAACCTGAAGCATAAGGAGATACAGGAGAAGCAGAAGAAGCAGAATCTGGAGAAGCAAAAGGAGAAGCAGAAGCAGAAAGAGAAGCAAAAGCAGAAGGAGAAGCATAGGGAGAAGCAGAAGAAACCGAAGAAGTAGAGGCAGTAGCAGAAGATGTAGAAGCCGAAGGAGAAGCAGAAGGAAAAGCAGAAGAACGAGAAGGAGAAGGAGAAGGAGAAACAGAAGGAGAAGCAGAAAGAGAAGCAGAAGAAGGAACAGGAGAAGGAAAAGCAGCAGAAGAAGCAGAAAGAGAAGCAGAAGGAGAAGCAGGAGATGCAGAAACAGGAGAAGCAGAAGCAGAAGAAACAGGAGAAGGACAAGAAGCAGAAGCAGAAGGAGAAGCAGAAACAGAAGGAGAAGGAGAAAGAGAAGGAGGGAAAGCAGAAGAAGCAGAAGCAGGAGAAGCAGAAGCATAAGAATGCGAAGAAACCGAAGCAGAACCTGAAGCAGAAGGAGAAGCAGGAGAAGCAGAAGAAGCAGAATCTGGAGAAGCAGAATAAGAAGCAGAACGAGAAGCAGAAGCAGAAAGAGAATCAAAAGCAGAAGGAGAAGCAGAAGAAACAGAAGAAGTAGAAGCAGTAGCAGGTGTAGCAGAAGCAGAAGGAAAAGCAGAAAAACAGGAAGGAGAAAAAGAAACAGAAGGAGAAGTAGAAGGAGAAGCAGAAAGAGAAGCAGGTAAAGCAGAAGAAGAAGAAGCAGAAGGAGAATCAGAAGGAGAAGCAGAAGAAGGAGAAGGAGAAACAGAAGCAGAAGAAGATGCAGAAGGAGAAGCAGGAGAAGCAGAAGAAGCAGAAGCAGAAGGAGAAGCAGGAGAAGCAGAAGAAGCAGAATCTGGAGAAGCAGAAGGAGTAGCAGAAGCAGAAAGAGAAGGAAAAGCAGAAGGAGAAGCAGAAGAAACAGAAGAAGCAGAGGCAGTAGCAGAAGAAGCAGAAGATTCAGAAGCAGAAGGAGAAGCAGAAGGAAAAGCAGAAGAACTAGAAGGAGAAGGAGAAGGAGAAACAGGAGTAGAAGCAGAAAGAGAAGCAGAAGAAGGAGCAGTAGAAGGAAAAGCAGCAGGAGAAACAGAAAGAGCAGCAGAAGGAGAAGCAGGAAATGCAGAAACAGGAGTGA
>NW_012299347.1:0-1897 GCF_000151885.1 Dipodomys ordii | reverse complement strand
CATGAGGAGGAGGATGCTGATTGTTGTAATGAGCTAATAAGTTTAGGCATAGATTTTTCTGTTCAGATATAATCTAGTGTTGAAGTAGCTATTTTTTGATTGAAAGATAGGTTAGAAAATGGGATGTAACGATGTACAATTAATGGAAAATAGCCTAGCATGTTAGAGAAGTTATAGTGATATGAATTTGGATAGAGTTTTAGGTAGAGTGTTATAGAATTTAGTTCTAATGCGATTACAAATCCTGTGATTGTGATGATGAGGGCTGTTAGTTTAATTATAGTTGGTATAGTCATGATTGGTGTATTAATTGGATTAATAAAGTTTGAAATAATATATCCTGCGAAGATGCTGCCGAGTAAGAGTCGTAAAATTGGATAAATCAAGTTAGGGTGATTTTCGTTAATTGGGGTTATAGGTTGGAATCGTGGGTAGTTTGTAAGGACAAAGAAGATGATTCGTGTGCTGTAGGCCGCAGTAAGTGAGGTTGCAATTAGGGTAATGATTAGGGCTCAGGCGTTTGTATACGACGTGTTTATTGCTTCAATAATTAGGTCTTTAGAGTAAAATCCTGTGAGGAAAGGCATACCTGTTAATGCTAAGCTGCCGATGATTAGAGCTGAAGTGGTAAATGGAAGTAATTTGGCTATTCCTCCTATTTTTCGGATATCTTGTTCATCATTTAGGCTATGGATAATAGATCCAGAACACATGAATAACATAGCTTTGAAGAAAGCATGTGTACAGATATGGAGGAATGCTAAATATGGTTGGTTAATTCCTAGAGTCACTATTATTAATCCCAGTTGACTAGAAGTTGAGAATGCGATAATTTTTTTAATATCATTCTGTGTAAGAGCACAAATTGCTGTGAATAGAGTTGTTAGGGCTCCAATACATAAGATAATGGTTAATATCGTTTGATTATTTTCGATTATAGGATGAAAACGAATTAAGAGAAAAATTCCTGCGACTACTATAGTGCTAGAGTGAAGTAATGCAGATACGGGTGTTGGGCCTTCTATAGCTGAGGGTAATCAAGGGTGTAGGCTGAATTGGGCAGATTTTCCTGTGGCTGCTAGAATAAGTCCTAAAATAGGAATATTTGAGTTTGTAGTTATTGAGAAGATTTGTTGAAAGTCTCATGAGTTGTAATTGGAGAATAGTCAAGCTATTGTTAAGACAAATCCAATGTCTCCAATACGATTGTAGATAATGGCTTGTAAGGCTGCTGTGTTAGCGTCTGGTCGTCCGTATCATCATCCGATTAGAAGGAAAGATATAATACCTACACCTTCTCAACCGATAAAAAGTTGAAATATATTGTTAGCTGATACTAAAATTAGTATAGTGATAAGAAACATGAGTAAATACTGTATGAATCGATTAATATTTGGGTCATTGTGCATATACCATGAAGAAAACTCTATAATTGATCAAGTTACGTAAAGTGCGATTGGAATAAAAACAATTGATAGGAAGTCTAGTTTGAAGCTAGAATATAGTTCTATGGATTGAATAGTTATTCAGTGTCAGTTTGAAATGTATGCTTCTTTGTTGGAGTTTATAAAAATAATTAGGGGGATTAAACTGACTAGAAATGAGTATTTAATTGATAAGGTGACTTTTTTTGGAAAGTTGGATTTAGGAGGTGACAAGAGGGAAGAAATTAAGGGTAGAAGCAAGATTAAGAATATAGCTAATATTGATAATGAGTATAAGTTTATTACTTTAGTTTGGAGTTGCACCAAATTTTTGGTTCCTAAGACCAATGGATTACTATTATCCTAATAAAGTGTAAAAAAGCCATATTTTTATATATGGATCAGACGATTAGCAGTTCTCTGTTTGTTTCTTTTTTGGTAATTAAAAGATGTAACTCTTTATTTTTAGATTC
>NW_012299346.1:0-3770 GCF_000151885.1 Dipodomys ordii | reverse complement strand
AGAAGCAGTATGAAGCAGATGAGGCAGGAAAAGCTGAAGCATGAAGAATGAGAAGAAGAAGATGAAGAAGAAGAAGATGAAGAAGAAGAAGAAGAAGAATAAGAAGAAGAAGAAGAAGAAGAAGAAGAAGAAGAAGAAGAGAAGAAGAAGAAGAAGAAGAAGCATAAGGAGAAGCATAAGGAGAAGCATAAGGAGAAGTATAAGGAGAAGCAGTAGAAGGAG
Source organism: Dipodomys ordii (assembly GCF_000151885.1). Taxonomy (NCBI): domain Eukaryota; kingdom Metazoa; phylum Chordata; class Mammalia; order Rodentia; family Heteromyidae; genus Dipodomys; species Dipodomys ordii. Next base: position 3,548 of record NW_012299346.1, on the reverse strand, counting down.
AAGAAGCAGAAGCAGGAGAAGCTGAAGCAGAAGAAAAGAATAAGCAAAAGAAGCAGAATGCAGAAGCAGTGAGAGAAGCAGAAGAAGGAGAAGGAGCAGCAGAAGGAGAAGCAGAAGCAGAAAGAGAAGGAGAAACAGAAGGAGAACAAGAAGGAGAAGCAGGAGAATCAGAAGAAGCAGAAAGAGAAGGAGAAGAAGGAGAAGCAGAAGTAGAATCCGAAGAAACAGAAGAAGAAGAAGCAGAAGAAACAGAAGCAAAAGAAACAGAAGAAGGAGAAGAGCAGAAGCAGAAGGAGAAGCAGAAGCAGAAGGAGAAGCAGAAAGAGAAGCAGGAGAACCAGAAGAAGCAGGAGAAGCAGAAGCAGAAGAAACAGGAGAAGCCGAAGAAGCAGAAGCAGAATCTGAAGCAGAAGGAGAAACAGAAGAAGCACAATCTGAAGCAGAAGCAAAAGAAACAGAAATAGTAGAATAAGCAGAAGCAGAAGCACCAGGACAAGCAGAAGAACAAGAAGGAGAAGGCGAAAGAGAAGGATTAGGAGTAGGAGAAGCAAAAGGATAAGCAGAAGCAGAAAGAGACGCAGAAGGAGAAGCAGCACGACAAGTAGGAGAAGCAGGAGAAGCAGAAGCAAGAGAAGCAGAAGAAACAGAAGACGCAGAAGCAGAATGAGAAGCAGAAGGAGAAATTGAAGCAGAAGGAGAAGGAGAAACAGAAGAGAAGCTGAAGAAGGAGAAGGAGAAGCAGAAAGAGAAGCAGAAAGAGAAGCACAACGAGAAGCAGGAGAAGCAGAAGCAGGAGAAGCAGAAGCAGAAGAAACATAAGAAGGAGAAGAAGCAGAAGCAGAAGCAGAAACAGAAGGAAAAGCAGAAATAGAAGCAGGAGCAGCAGAAGAAGCAGCAGCAGGAGAAGCAGAAGCAGAAGGAGCCGAAGAAGCAGAAGCAGAACCTGAAGCATAAGGAGATACAGGAGAAGCAGAAGAAGCAGAATCTGGAGAAGCAGAAGGAGAAGCAGAAGCAGAAAGAGAAGCAAAAGCAGAAGGAGAAGCATAAGGAGAAGCAGAAGAAACAGAAGAAGTAGAGGCAGTAGCAGAAGATGTAGAAGCAGAAGGAGAAGCAGAAGGAAAAAAGAAGAACGAGAAGGAGAAGGAGAGAGAGAATGAGAAGCAGAAGGAGAAGCAGAAGAAGGAGCAGGAGAAGGAAAAGCAGCAGGAGAAGCAGAAAGAGAAGCAGAAGGAGAAGCAGGAGATGCAGAAACAGGAGAAGCAGAAGCAGAAGAAACAGGAGAAGGACAAGAAGCAGAAGTAGAAGGAGAAGCAGAAACAGACGGAGAAACAGAAAGAGAAGGAGGGAAAGCAGAAGAAGCAGAAGCAGGAGAAGCAGAAGCATAAGAATGTGAAGACGTAGAAGTAGAACCTGAAGCAGAAGGAGAAGCAGGAGAAGCAGAAGAAGCAGAATCTGGAGGGGAAGCTGAATGAGAAGCAGAAGGAGAAGCAGAAGCAGAAAGAAAATCAAAAGCAGAAGGAGAAGCAGAAGAAACAGAAGAAGTAGAAGCAGTAGCAGGTGTAGCAGAAGTAGAAGGAAAAGCAGAAAAACAGGAAGGAGAAGGAGAAACAGAAGGAGAAGTAGAAGGAGAAGCAGAAAGAGAAGCAGGTAAAGCAGAAGAAGAAGAAGCAGAAGGAGAATCAGAAGGAGAAGCAGAAGAAGGAGAAGGAGAAACAGAAGCAGAAGCAGAAGCAGGAGAAGCAGAAGAAGCAGAAGCAGAAGGAGAAGCAGGAGAAGCAGAAGAAGCAGAATCTGGAGAAGCAGAAGGAGAAGCAGAAGCAGAAAGAGAAGCAAAAGCAGAAAGAGAAGCAGAAGAAACAGAAGAAGCAGAGGCAGTAGCAGAAGAAGCAGAAGATTCAGAAGCAGAAAGAGAAGCAGAAGGAAAATCAGAAGAACTAGAAGGAGAAGGAGAAGGAGAAACAGGAGTAGAAGCAGAAAGAGAAGCAGAAGAAGGAGCAGTAGAAGGAAAAGCAACAGGAGAAACAGAAAGAGCAGCAGAAGGAGAAGCAGGAAATGCAGAAACAGGAGAAGAACAAGCAGAAGAAACAGGAAAAGGACAAGAAGCAGAAGCAGAAGGAGAAGCAGAAAGAGAAGGAGGGGAAGCAGAAGAAGCAGAAGCAGGAGAAGCAGAAGCATAAGAATCCGAAGAAGCAGAAGCAGAACCTGAAGCAGAAGGAGAAGCAGGAGAAGCAGAAGAACCAGAATCTGGAGAAGCAGAATGAGAAGCAAAATGAGAATCAGAAGGAGAAGCAGAAGCAGAAAGAGAATCAAAAGCAGAAGGAGAAGCAGAAGAAACAGAAGAAGTAGAAGCAGTAGCAGTTGTAGCAGAAGCAGAACGAGAAGCAGAAGGAAAAGCAGAAGAACAAGAAGGAGAAGGAGAAACAGAAGGAGAAGCAGAAGGAGAAGCAGAAAGAGAAGCAGGTAAAGCAGAAGAAGAAGAAGCAGAAGAAGAATAAGAAGGAGAAGCAAAAGATGGAGAAGGAGAAGCAGAAGCAGAAAAATATGCAGAAGGAAAAGCAGAAGAAGCAGAAGCAGAAGGAGAAGCAGGAAAAGCATAAGAAGCAGAAGCAAAAGAAGGAGAAGGAGAAGCAGAGGCAGAAGAAGAAGCATAAGGCCAAGCACAAGCAGAAGGAGATGCAGAAGGAGAAGCAGAAGAAGCAGAAGATGAAGGAGAAGCAGAAGTAGGAGAAGGAGAAAGAGGAGAAGCAGAAGCAGAAGGAGAAGAAGAAGCGGAATGAGAAGCAGAAAGAGAAGCAGGAGAAGCACAAGAAGCAGAAGCAGGAGAAGCCGAAAGAGAAGAAGCAGAAGAAGCAGAATCAGAATCAGAAGTAGAAGCAGAAGCAGAAGTAGAAGCACCAGAAGAAGTAGAACCAGAAATTCAGGCAGGAGAAACAGAAGAAGCAGAAGCAGAAGCAGAAGGCGAAGCAAAAAGAGAAGGAGAAGGAGAAGGAGAAGAAGCAGCAGAAGGAGAAGCAGCAGAAAAAGCAGAAAAACAAGCAGTAGAAGCAGAAGCACAAAGAGAAGTAGAAGCAGAAGAAACAGAAGCAGAAGAAGAAGCAGTAGAAGCATAAGAAGCAGAAGCAGGAGAAGCAGAAATAGAAGAAATAAAGAAGCATAAGATGCAGAAGCAGATGGAGAAACAGAAGAAGGAGAAAGAGCACCAGAAGGTGAAGCAGAAGGAGATGCAGAAGCAGAAAGAGAAGCAGAAACAGAAGGAGAAGAAGAAGGAGAAGTTGGAGAATCAGAAGAAGCAGAAGCAGAAAGAGAAGGAGAAGAAGGAGAAGGAGAAGCAGAAGGAGAAGGGCAAGCAGGAGAAGCAGAAGAAGCAGAAGCAGGAGAAGCAGAAGAAAAAGAAACAGAAGAAAGAGAAGGAGCAGAAGGAGAAGCAGAAGGAGAAACAGAAAGAGAAGCAGAAGAAGCAGAAGAAGCAGTAGCAGAAGCAGACGCAGAAGAAACAGAAGAAGCCCAAGAAGCAGAAGGAGAACCTGAAGCAGAAGGACAAGCAGAAT
>NW_012299345.1:0-3770 GCF_000151885.1 Dipodomys ordii | reverse complement strand
GCAGGAGAAGCAGAAGGAGAAGATACAGGAGAAGGACAAGAAGCAGAAAGAGAAGCAGTAGAAGCAGAAGAGGCAGGAAAAGCAGAAGCAGAAGAAAGAGAAGAAGAAGAAGACGAAGAAGAAGAAAAAGCAGAAGCAGCATAAGGAGAAGCATAAGGAGAAGCATAAGGAGAAGTATAAGGAGAAGCAGTAGAAGCAGAAGAAGCAGAAGCAGGAGAAGCTGAAGCAGAAGAAAAAGAATAAGCAAAAGAAGCAGAAGCAGAAGCAGTGAGAGAAGCCGAAGAAGGAGAAGGAGAAGGAGCAGCAGAAGGAGAAGCAGAAGCAGAAAGAGAAGAAGAAACAGAAGGAGAACAAGAAGGAGAAGCAGGAGAATCAGAAGAAGCAGAAAGAGAAGGAGAAGAAGGAGAAGCAGAAGTAGAATCCGAAGAAACAGAAGAAGAAGAAACAGAAGCAAAAGAAACAGAAGAAGGAGAAGAGCAGAAGCAGAAGCAGAAGTAGAAGCAGAAGCAGAAGGAGAAGCAGACAGAGAAGCAGGAGAACCAGAAGAAGCAGGAGAAGCAGAAGCAGAAGAACAGGAGAAGCCGAAGAAGCAGAAGCATAATCTGAAGCAGAAGGAGAAACAGAAGAAGCACAATCTGAAGCAGAAGCAGAAGAAACAGAAATAGTAGAATAAGCAGAACAGAAGCACCAGGACAAGCAGAGGAACAAGAAGGAGAAGGCGAAAGAGAAGGATTAGGAGTAGGAGAAGCAAAAGGATAAGCAGAAGCAGAAAGAGACGCAGAAGGAGAAGCAGCACGAGAAGTAGGAGAAGCAGGAGAAGCAGAAGCAAGAGAAGCAGTAGAAACAGAAGACGCAGAAGCAGAATGAGAAGCAGAAGGAGAAATTGAAGCAGAAGGAGAAGCAGAAGCAGAAGGAGAAGCAGAAGAAAGAGAAGGAGAAGCAGAAAGAGAAGCAGAAAGAGAAGCACAACGAGAAGCAGGAGAAGCAGAAGCAGGAGAAGCAGAAGCAAAAGAAACATAAGAAGGAGAAGAAGCAGAAGCAGAAGGAGAAGCAGAAAGAGAAGGAAAAGCAGAAGTAGAAGCAGGAGCAGCAGAAGAAGCAGCAGCAGGAGAGGCAGAAGCAGAAGAAGCCGAAGAAGCAGAAGCAGAACCTGAAGCAGAAGGAGAAGCAGGAGAAGCAGAAGAAGCAGAATCTGGAGAAGCAGAAGGAGAAGCAGAAGCAGAAAGAGAAGCAAAAGCAGAAGGAGAAGCAGAAAGAGAAGCAGAAGAAACAGAAGAAGCAGAGGCAGTAGCAGAAGAAGCAGAAGATGCAGAAGCAGAAGGAGAAGCAGAAGCAGTAGTAGAAGCAGAAGAAGGAGAAGCAGAAGGAGAAGCATAAAGAGAAACAGAAGGAGAAGCAGAAGCAGGAGAAGCAGAATCAGAAGAAATAGAAGAAGGAGAAGAAGCAGAAGCAGAAATAGAAGCAGAAACAGAAGGAGAAGCAGAAAAAGAAGCAGAAGAAGCCGAAGAAGCAAAAGCAGATCCTAAACCAGAAGGAGAAGCAGGAGAAGCAGAAGAAGCAGAATCTGGAGAAGCAGAAGGAGAAGCAGAAGGAGAAGCAGATGCAGAAAGAGACGCAAAAGCAGAATGAGAAGCAGAAGAAACAGAAGAAGCAGAATCAGTAGCAAAAAAAAGCTGAAGATGCAGAAGCAGAAAGAGAAGCAGAAGGAATAGCAGAAGAACGAGAAGGAGAAATAGAAGGAGAAGCAGAAGCAGAAGCAGGAAAAGCAGTAGAAACAGAAGCAGACGGAGAAGCAGAAGAAGGAGAAGGAGAAGCCGGAGCAAGCAGAAGAAGAAGCAGAAGGAAAAGCACAAGCAGAAGGAGAAGCAGGAAATACAGAAGACGCAGAAGCAGAAGAAGAAGTAGGAGAAGAATCAGAATCAGAAGGAACAGAAGCAGAAATAGAAAGAGAAGCCGACAAAGAGAAGCTGAATGAGAAGCAGGAGAAGCAGAAGAAGCACAAGCGGGAGAAGCAGAAGAAGAAGAAACAGAAGAAGGAGAAGGAGCAGAAGCAGAAGGAGAAGCAGAAAGAGAAGCAGAAAGAGAAGCAGGAAAAGCAGAAGAAGCAGAAGCAGGAGAAGCAGAAGGAGAAGAAACAGGAGAAGGACAAGAAGCAGAAAGAGAAGCAGTAGAAGCAGAAGAGGCAGGAAAAGCAGAAGCAGAAGAAAGAGAAGAAGAAGAAGAAGAAGAAGAAGAAGAAGAAGAAGAAGAAGAAGAAGAAGAAGAAGAAGAAGAAGCAGCATAAGGAGAAGCATAAGGAGAAGCATAAGGAGAAGTATAAGGAGAAGCAGTAGAAGCAGAAGAAGCAGAAGCAGGAGAAGCTGAAGCAGAAGAAAAAGAATAAGCAAAAGAAGCAGAAGCAGAAGCAGTGAGAGAAGCAGAAGAAAGAGAAGGAGAAGGAGCAGCAGAAGGAGAAGCAGAAGCAGAAAGAGAAGCAGAAACAGAAGGAGAACAAGAAGGAGAAGCAGGAGAATCAGAAGAAGCAGAAAGAGAAGGAGAAGAAGGAGAAGCAGAAGTAGAATCCGAAGAAACAGAAGAAGAAGAAGCAGAAGAAACAGAAGCAAAAGAAACAGAAGAAGGAGAAGAGCAGAAGCAGAAGCAGAAGGAGAAGCAGAAGCAGAAGGAGAAGCAGAAAGAGAAGCAGGAGAACCAGAAGAAGCAGGAGAAGCAGAAGCAGAAGAAGCCGAAGAAGCAGAAGCAGAACCTGAAGCATAAGGAGATACAGGAGAAGCAGAAGAAGCAGAATCTGGAGAAGCAGAAGGAGAAGCAGAAGCAGAAAGAGAAGCAAAAGCAGAAGGAGAAGCAGAAGAAACAGAAGAAGCAGAGGCAGTAGCAGAAGATGCAGAAGCAGAAGGAGAAGCAGAAGCAGTAGTAGAAGCAGAAGAAGGAGAAGCATAAAGAGAAACAGAAGCAGAAGCAGGAGAAGCAGAATCAGAAGAAATAGAAGAAGGAGAAGAAGCAGAAGCAGAAAGAGAAGCAGAAACAGAAGGAGAAGCAGAAAAAGAAGCAGAAGAAGCCGAAGAAGCAAAAGCAGAACCTAAAGCAGAAGGAGAAGCAGGAGAAGCAGAAGAAGCAGAATCTAGAGAAGAAGAAGGAGAACCAGAAGGAGAAGCAGAAGCAGAAAGAGAAGCAAAAGCAGAAGGAGAAGCAGAAGAAACAGAAGAAGCAGAGGCAGTAGCAGAAGATGCAGAAGCAGAAGGAGAAGCAGAAGCAGTAGTAGAAGCAGAAGAAGGAGAAGCATAAAGAGAAACAGAAGCAGAAGCAGGAGAAGCAGAATCAGAAGAAATAGAAGAAGGAGAAGAAGCAGAAGCAGAAAGAGAAGCAGAAACAGAAGGAGAAGCAGAAAAAGAAGCAGAAGAAGCCGAAGAAGCAAAAGCAGAACCTAAAGCAGAAGGAGAAGCAGGAGAAGCAGAAGAAGCAGAATCTGGAGAAGAAGAAGGAGAACCAGAAGGAGAAGCAGAAGCAGAAAGAGAAGCAAAAGCAGAAGGAGAAGCAGAAGAAACAGAAGAAGCAGAATCAGTAGCAGAAGAAGCTGAAGATGCAGAAGCAGAAAGAGAAGCAGAAGGAATAGCAGAAGAACGAGAAGGAGAAATAGAAGGAGAAGCAGAAGGAGAAGCAGGAAAAGCAGACGAAACAGAAGCAGACGGAGAAGCAGAAGAAGGAGAAGGAGAAGCCAGAGCAGAAGAAGAAGCAGAAGGAAAAGCTCAAGCTGAAGGAGATGCTGAAGGAGA
>NW_012299344.1:0-3771 GCF_000151885.1 Dipodomys ordii | reverse complement strand
CAGAAGCAGAACCTGAAGCAGAAGGAGAAGCAGGAGAAGCAGAAGAAGCAGAATCTGTAGAAGCAGAATGAGAAGCTGAAGGAGAAGCAGAAGCAGAAAGAGAATCAAAAGGAGAAGGAGAAGCGGAAGAAACAGAAGAAGCAGAAGCAGTAGCAGTTGCAGCAGAAGCAGAAGGAGAAGCAAAAGTAAAAGCAGAAGAACGAGAAGGAGAAACAGAAGGAGAAGCAGAAGGAGAAGCAGAAGAAGCAGAAGGAGTAGCAGAAGGAGAAACAGAAGCAGAAGAAGCAGCAGAAGGAGAAGCAGAAGCAGAAGAAGATGCAGAAGGAGAAGCAGGAGAAGCAGAAGAAGCAGAAGCAGAAGTAGAAGGAGATGTAGGAGAAGGAGAAGGAAGAGCCGCAGAAGCAATAGGAGAAGCAGAAGAAGAAGCAGAAGCAGAATGAGAACCAGAAAGAGAAGCAGTAGAAGAAGAAGAAGCAGGAAAAGCAGAAGCAGCAGAAAGAGAAGAAGAAGAAGAAGAAGAAGAAGAAGAAGAAGAAGAAGAAGAAGAAGAAGAAGAAGAAGAAGAAGAAGAAGAAGAAGAAGAAGAAGAAGAAGAAGAAGAAGAAGGAGAAGGAGAAGGAGAAGCAGTAGAAGCAGAAGAAGCAGAAGCAGGAGAATCAGAAGCAGAAGAAAAAGAATAAGCATAAGAAGCAGAATCAGAGGGAGAAGCAGAAGAAGGGGAAGCAGAAGCAGAAGAAGCAGAAGCAGAAGCAGAAGAAGATGCAGAAGGAGAAGCAGGAGAAGCAGAAGAAGGAGAAGGAGAAGGCGAAAGAGAAGGATTAGGAGTAGGAGAAGCAAAAGGATAAGCAGAACCAGAAAGAGACGCAGCAAAAGGAGAAGCAGAAGAAGGAGAAGGAGAAGGAGAAGCAGAAAGAGAAGCAGAAAGAGAAGCAGAAAGAGAAGCACAACGAGAAGCAGGAGAAGCAGAAGCAGGAGAAGCAGAAGCAGAAGAAACATAAGAAGGAGAAGAAGCAGAAGCAGAAGGAGAAGCAGAAACAGTAGGAAAAGCAGAAATAGAAGCAGGAGCAGCAGCAGAAGCAGCAGCAGGAGAAGCAGAAGCAGAAGAAGCCGAAGAAACAGAAGCAGAACCTGAAGCATAAGGAGATACAGGAGAAGCAGAAGAAGCAGAGAAGAAGCAGAATCTGGAGAAGCAGAAGGAGAAGCAGAAGCAGAAAGAGAGGCAAAAGCAGAAGGAGAAGCAGAAGAAACAGAAGAAGCAGAGGCAGTAGCAGAAGATGTAGAAGCAGAAGGAGAAGCAGAAGGAAAAGCAGAAGAAGGAGAAGGAGAAGGAGAAGGAGAAACAGAAGGAGAAGCAGAAAGAGAAGCCGAAGAAGGAGCAGGAGAAGGAAAAGCAGCAGGAGAAGCAGAAAGAGAAGCAGAAAGAAAAGCAGAAGGAGAAGCAGGAGATGCAGAAAAGGAGAAGAACAAGCAGAAGAAACAGGAGAAGGACAAGAAGAAGAAGCAGAAGGAGAAGCAGAAAGAGAATGAGGTGAAGCAGAAGAAGCAGAAGCAGGAGAAGCAGAATGAGAAGCAGAAGGAGAAGCAGAAGCAGAAAGAGAGGCAAAAGCAGAAGGAGAAGCAGAAGAAACAGAAGTAGTAGAAGCAGTAGCAGTTGTAGCAGAAGCAGAAGGAAAAGCGAAGAACAAGAAGGAGAGGAGAAACGAAGGAGAAGCGAAGGAGAAGCGAAAGAGAAGCAGGTAAAGCAGAAGAAGAAGAAGCAGAAGGAGAATCAGAAGGAGAAGCAGAAGAAGGAGAAGGAGAAGCAGAAGCAGAAGAAGATGCAGAAGGAAAAGCAGAAGAAGCAGAAGGAGAAGCAGGAAAAGCAGAAGAAGCAGAAGCAAAAGGAGAAGCAAAAGAAGGAGAAGGAGAAGCAGAGGCAGAAGAAGAAGCATAAGGACAAGCACAAGCAGAAGGAGATGCAGAAGGAGAAGCAGAAGAAACAGAAGATGAAGGAGAAGCAGAAGTAGGAGAAGGAGAAGGAGGAGAAGCAGAAGGAGAAGCAGAAGCGGAATGAGAAGCAAAAAGAGAAGCAGGAGAAGCACAAGAAGCAGAAGCAGGAGAAGCCGAAAGAGAAGAAGAAGCAGAAGCAGAATCAGAATCAGAAGTAGAAGCAGAAGCAGAAGGAGAAGCAGCAGAAGAAGTAGAATCAGAAATTCAGGCAGGAGAAACAGAAGAAGCAGAAGCAGAAGCAGAAGGCGAAGCAAAAAGAGAAGGAGAAGGAGAAGGAGAAGTAGAAGAAGCAGCAGAAGGAGAAGCAGCAGAAGAAGCAGAAAAACAAGCAGGAGAAGCAGAAGCACAAAGAGAAGTAGAAGCAGAAGAAGCAGAAGCAAAAGAAGAAGCTTAGAAGCATAAGAAGCAGAAGCAGGAGAAGCAGAAGCAGAAGATAAAGAAGAAGCATAAGAAGCAGAAGCAGAGGGAGAAACAGAAGAAGGAGAAAGAGCAGCAGAAGGTGAAGCAGAAGGAGATGCAGAAGCAGAAAGCGAAGCAGAAACAGAAGGAGAAGAAGAATCAGAAGAAGTAGAAGCAGTAGCAGTTGTAGCAGAAGCAGAAGGAGTAGCCGAAAGAAAAGCAGAAGAACAAGAAGGAGAAGGAGAAACAGAAGGAGAAGCAGAAGGAGAAGCAGAAAGAGAAGCAGGTAAAGCAGCAGAAGAAGAAGCAGAAGGAGAAGCAGAAGGAGAAGCAGAAGAAGGAGAAGGAGAAGCAGAAGCAGAAGAAGATGCAGAAGGAGAAGCAGGAGAAGCAGAAGCAGAAGGAGAAGCAGGAAAAGCAGAAGAAGCAGAAGCAAAAGGAGAAGCAAAAGAAGGAGAAGCAGAAGCAGAAGAAGAAGCATAAGGACAAGCACAAGCAGAAGGAGATGCAGAAGTAGAAGCAGGAGAAGCAGAAGAAGCAGAAGATGAAGGAGCAGCAGAAGTAGGAGAAGGAGAAGGAGGAGAAGCAGAAGCAGAAGGAGAAGCAGAAGCGGAATGAGAAGCAGAAAGAGAAGCAGGAGAAGCACAAGAAGCAGAAGCAGGAAAAGCCGAATGAGAAGAAGCAGAAACAGAAGCATAAGGAGAAGGAGAAGCAGCAGAAGAAGTAGAACCAGAAATTCAGGCAGGAGAAACAGAAGAAGCAGAAGCAGAAAGAGAAGCAAAAAGAAAAGCAGTAGGAGAAGTAGAAGAAGCAGCAGAAGGAGAAGCAGCAGAAGAAGCAGAAAAACAAGCAGGAGAAGCAGAAGCAGAAAGAGAAGTAGAAGCAGAAGAAGCAGAAGCAGAAGAAGAAGCAGTAGAATCATAAGAAGCAGAAGCAGGAGAAGCAGAAGCAGAAGAACAAGAAGAAGCAGAAGCAGAAGCAAAGGGAGAGACAGAAGGAGGAGAAGGAGCAGCAGAAGGTGAAGCAGAAGGAGATGGAGAAGCAGAAAGAGAAGCAGAAACAGAAGGAGAAGAAGAAGGATTAGTTGGAGAATCAGAAGAAGCAGAAGCAGAAAGAGAAGCAGAACCAGAAGGAGAAGCAGAAGGAGGAGAAGGAGAAGGAGAAGCCGAAAGGGAAGCAGAAAGAGAAGCATAACGAGAAGCAGGAGAAGCAGAAGCAGGAGAACAAGAAGCAGAAGAAACAGAAGAAGGAGAAGAAGCAGAAGCAAAAGGAGTAGCAGAAACAGAAGGAAAAGCAGAAAGGGAAGCAGGAGAAGCAGATGATCAGCAGCAGGAGAAGCAGAAGCAGAAGAAGCCGATGAGCAGATGCAGAACCTGAAGCAGA
>NW_012299343.1:0-3771 GCF_000151885.1 Dipodomys ordii | reverse complement strand
TTTAAGGATAAGAGCGTGGAAGGTGTAACCGAAGGAGTATCTTGTTCCTGAAAGTGTTGTCTGTTATCTTATGGGATGGAGATGGATTGTTTGGGATTCGGAGGTAGCAGAAGCAGAAAGTGAAAGTATATGAGGGATATCCGAAGGGAAGGGTCAATCTGTGTATGCTGTAGATTCTGAAATCTGGTGTAGCTGATGAAGTAGAAACTGAAGATAGAGAAGGAGCAGAAGGAGATAGCAGTAGGAGAAGCAGAAGCAGAAAGAGAAGCAGAAGAAGCAGAAGAAGCAGTAGCAGGAGAAGCAGAAGCAGAAGATACAGAAGAAGTTCAAGAAGCAGAAGGAGAACCTGAAGCAGAAGGACAAGCAGAAGCAGCAGAAGCTGGAAAAGCAGAAGCAGAAGAAACAGAACAAGGAAAAGAAGCAGAAGCAGAACGATAAGCAGAAGAAGAAGAAGGAGAAAGAGAAGGATTAGGAGTAGGAGGAGCAGAAGGAGAATCAGAAGCAGAAAGAGAAGCAGAAGGAGAAGCAGAAGGAGAAACAGAAGAAGCAGAAGTAGGAGAAGCAGAAGCAGAATGAGAATGAGAAACACAAGAAGGAGAAATTGAAGGAGAAGGAGAATGAGACGGAGAAGCAGAAGGAGAAGTAGGAGAAGCAGAAGAAGAAGCAGGAGAAGCAGAAGCAGAAGAAACAGAAGAAGGAGAAGAGCAGAAGCAGAAGCAGACGGAGAAGCAGAAGCAAAAGGAGAAGCAGAAGAAGCAGAAGCTGAAGCAGAAGAAGAAGAAACAGAAAAAGCAGAAGAAGCAGAAGAAGAAGAAGCAGGAGAAGCAGAAGAAGAAAAAGGAGAAGGAGAAAGAGAAGGATTAGGAGTAGGAGAAACAGAAGGATAAGCAGAAGCAGAAAGAGAAGGAGAATGAGAAGGAGAAGCGGGAGAAGTAGAAGAAGCAGGAGAAGTAGAAGAAGCAGAAACAGGAGAAGCAGAAGCAGAATGAAAAGCAGAAGAAGGAGAAATTGAAACAGAAGAAGATGCAGAAGGAGAAGCAGGAGCAGTAGTAGAAGCAGAAGAAGGAGAAGCAGAAGGAGAAGCATAAAGAGAAACAGAAGGAGAAGCAGGAGAAGCAGAAGCAGGAGAAGCAGAATCAGAAGAAATAGAAGAAGGAGAAGAAGCAGAAGCAGAAAGAGAAGCAGAAACAGAAGGAGAAGCAGAAATAGAAGCAGAAGAAGCCGAAGAAGCAAAAGCAGAACCTAAAGCAGAAGGAGAAGCAGGAGAGGCAGAAGAAGCAGAATCTGGAGAAGAAGAAGGAGAACCAGAAGGAGAAGCAGAAGCAGAAAGAGAAGCAAAAGCAGAAGGAGAAGCAGAAGGAGAAGCAGAAGAAACAGAAGAAGCAGAATCAGTAGCAGAAGAAGCTGAAGATGCAGAAGCAGAAAGAGAAGCAGAAGGAATAGCAGAAGAACGAGAAGGAGAAATAGAAGGAGAAGCAGAAGGAGAAGCAGGAAAAGCAGAAGAAACAGAAGCAGACGGAGAAGCAGAAGAAGGAGAAGCCGGAGCAGAAGAAGAAGCAGAAGGAAAAGCACAAGCAGAAGGAGATGCAGAAGGATCAGCAGGAAATGCAGAAGACGCAGAAGCAGAAGGAGAAGAAGAAGGAGAAGAATCAGAATCAGAAGAAGCAGAAGCAAAAATAGAAAGAGAAGCCGACGAAGAGAAGCTGAACGAGAAGCAGGAGAAGCAGAAGAAGCAGAAGCGGGAGAAGCAGAAGAAGAAGAAACAGAAGAAGGAGAAGGAGCAGAAGGAGAAGCAGAAGCAGAAGGAGAAGCAGAAAGAGAAGCAGAAGAAGCAGAAGAAGCAGTAGCAGGAGAAGCAGAAGCAGAAGAAACAGAAGAAGCCCAAGAAGCAGAAGGAGAACCTGAAGCAGAAGGACAAGCAGAAGCAGCAGAAGCTGGAAAAGCAGAAGCAGAAGAAAGAGAAGAAGAAGAAGACGAAGAAGAAGAAGAAGAAGAAGCAACAGCATAAGGAGAAGCATAAGGAGAAGTATAAGGAGAAGCAGTAGAAGCAGAAGAAGCAGAAGCAGGAGAAGCTGAAGCAGAAGAAAAAGAATAAGCAAAAGAAGCAGAAGCAGAAGCAGTGAGAGAAGCAGAAGAAGGAGAAGGAGAAGGAGCAGCAGAAGGAGAAGCAGAAGCAGAAAGAGAAGCAGAAACAGAAGGAGAACAAGAAGGAGAAGCAGGAGAATCAGAAGAAGCAGAAAGAGAAGGAGAAGGAGGAGAAGCAGAAGATAGAATCAGAAGAAACCGAAGAAGAAGAAGCAGAATAAACATAAGCTAAAGAATTAGAAGAAGGAGAAGATTTGATTCAGAAGCATAAGGAGTATCAGAAGCAGAGGAAGCCGGAAAGGAGAAGCCAGGAGATTCAGAAGAAGCAGGAGAAGCAGAAGCAGAAGAAACAGGAGAAGCCGAAGAAGCAGAAGCAGAATTTGAAGCAGAAGGAGAAACAGAAGAAGCACAATCTGATGCAGAAGCAGAAGAAACAGAAATAGTAGAATAAGCAGAAGCAGAAGAACCAGGACAAGCAGAAGAACAAGAAGGAGAAGGCGAAAGAGAAGGATTAGGAGTAGGAGAAGCAAAAGGATAAGCAGAATCAGAAAGAGACGCAGAAGGAGAAGCAGCACGAGAAGTAGGAGAAGCAGGAGAAGCAGAAGTAGGATAAGCAGAAGAAACAGGAGACGCAGAAGCAGAATGAGAAGCAGAAGGAGAAATTGAAGCAGAAGGAGAAGAAGAAGCAGAAGGAGAAGCAGAAGAAAGAGAATTAGAAGTAGAAGCAGAAAGAGAAGCAGAAAGAGCAGCACAACGAGAAGCACAACGAGAAGCAGGAGAAGCAGAAGCAGGAGAAGCAGAAGCAGAAGAAACATAAGAAGGAGAAGAAGCAGAAGCAGAAGGAGAAGCAGAAACAGAAGGAAAAGCAGAAATAGAAGCAGGAGCAGCAGAAGAAGCAGCAGCAGGAGAAGCAGAAGCAGAAGAAGCCGAAGAAGCAGAAGCAGAACCTGAAGCATAAGGAGATACAGGAGAAGCAGAAGAAGCAGAATCTGGAGAAGCAGAAGGAGAAGCAGAAGCAGAAAGAGAAGCAAAAGCAGAAGGAGAAGCAGAAGGAGAAGCAGAAGAAACAGAAGAAGGAGAGGCAGTAGCAGAAGAAGCAGAAGATGCAGAAGCAGAAGGAGAAGCAGAAGCAGTAGTAGAAGCAGAAGAAGGAGAAACAGAAGGAGAAGCATAAAGAGAAACAGAAGGAGAAGCAGGAGAAGCAGAAGTAGGAGAAGCAGAATCAGAAGAAATAGAAGAAGGAGAAGAAGCAGAATCAGAAAGAGAAGCGGAAACAGAAGGAGAAGCATAAAAAGAAGCAGAAGAAGCCGAAGAAGCAAAAGCAGAACCTAAAGCAGAAGGAGAAGCAGGAGAAGCAGAAGAAGCAGAATCTGGAGAAGAAGAAGGAGAACCAGAAGGAGAAGCAGAAGCAGAAAGAGAAGCAAAAGCAGAAGGAGAAGCAGAAGAAACAGAAGAAGCAGAATCAGTAGCAGAAGAAGCTGAAGATGCAGAAGCAGAAAGAGAAGCAGAAGGAATAGCAGAAGAACGAGAAGGAGAAATAGAAGGAGAAGCAGAAGGAGAAGCAGGAAAAGCAGAAGAAACAGAAGCAGACGGAGAAGCAGAAGAAGGAGAAGGAGAAGCCGGAGCAGAAGAAGAAGCAGAAGGAAAAGCACAAGCAGAAGGAGATGCAGAAGGAGAAGCAGGAAA
>NW_012299342.1:0-3772 GCF_000151885.1 Dipodomys ordii | reverse complement strand
GCAGAAGGAAAGCAGAAGCAGAAGGAGAAGCAGAAAGAGAAGCAGGAGAAGCTGAAGAAGCAGGAGAAGCAGAAGCAGAAGAAACAGGAGAAGCCGAAGAAGCGAAGCAGAATCTGAAGCAGAAGGAGAAACAGAAGAAGCACAATCTGAAGCAGAAGCAGAAGAAACAGAAATAGTAGAATAAGCAGAAGCAGACGCAGCAGAAGAAGCAGAAGAAGAAGATGGAGAAGGCGAAAGAGGAAGATTAGGAGTAGGAGAAGCAAAAGGATAAGCAGAAGCAGAAAGAGACGCAGAAGGAGAAGCAGCACGAGAAGTAGGAGTAGCAGGAGAAGAAGAAGCAGGAGAAGCAGAAGAAACAGAAGACGCAGAAGCATAATGAGAAGCAGAAGGAGAAATTGAAGCAGAAGCAGAAGCAGAAGGAGAATCAGAAGCAGAAGAAGAAGCAGAAGAAGGAGAAGGACAAGGAGAAGGAGAAAGAGAAGCAGAAAGAGAAGCAGAACGAGAAGCAGGAGAAGCAGAAGAAGCAGAAGCAAAAGGTGAAGCAAAAGAAGGAGAAGGAGAAGCAGAGGCAGAAGAAGAAGCATAAGGACAAGCACAAGCAGAAGGAGATGCAGAAGGAGAAGCAGGAGAAGCAGAAGAAGCAGAAGTTGAAGGAGAAGCAGAAGTAGGAGAAGGAGAAGGAGGAGAAGCAGAAGCAGAAGGAGAAGCAGAAGCAGAATGAGAAGCAGAAAGAGAAGCAGGAGGAGGACAAGAAGCAGAAGCAGGAGAAGCCGAAAGAGAAGAAGCAGAAGAAGCAGAAACAGAAGCAGAAGTAGAAGCAGAAGCAGAAGGAGAAGCAGCAGAAGAAGTAGAACCAGAAATTCAGGCACGAGAAACAGAAGAAGCAGAAGCAGGAGAAGCAAAAAGAGAAGCAGAAGGAGAAGTAGAAAAAGCAGCAGAAGAAGCAGAAAAACAAGCAGGAGAAGCAGAAGCAGAAAGAGAAGTAGAAGCAGAAGAAACAGAAGCAGAAGAAGAAGCAGTAGAAGCATAAGAAGCAGAAGCAGGAGAAGCAGAACCAGAAGAAAAAGAAGAAGCATAAGAAGCAGAAGCAGAGGGAGAAACAGAAGAAGGAGAAGGAGCAGCAGAAGGTGAAGCAGAAGGAGATGCAGAAGCAGAAAGAGAAGCAGAAATAGAATGAGAAGAAGAAGGAGAAGTTGGAGAATCAGAAGAAGCAGAAGCAGAAAGAGAAGCAGAAGAAGGAGAAGGAGAAGCAGAAGGAGAAGTACAAGCAGGAGAAGCAGAAAAAGCAGAAGCGGGAGAAGCAGAAGAAGAAGAAACACAAGAAGGAGAAGTAGCAGAAGGAGAAGCAGAAGCAGAAGGAGAAGCAGAAAGAGAAGCAGAAGAAGCAGTAGCAGGTGAAGCAGAAGCAGAAGAAACAGAAGAAGCCGAAGAATCAGAAGGAGAACCTGAAGCAGAAGGAGAAGCAGAAGCAGCAGAAGCTGGAAAAGCAGAAGCAGAAGAAACCGAACAAGCAGAAGAAGCAGAAGCAGAACGAGAAGCAGAAGAAGAAGGAGAAAGAGAAGGATTAGGAGTAGGAGGAGCAGAAGCAGAATAAGAAGAAGAAAGAGAAGCAGAAGGAGAAGCAGAAGGCGAAACAGAAGAAGCAGAAGCAAGAGAAGCAGAAGCAGAAGCAGAATGAGAAGCACAAGCAGGAGAAATTGAAGGAGAAGGAGAAGGAGACGGAGAAGCAGAAGGAGAAGTAGGAGAAGCAGAAGAAGAAGAAGCAGGAGAAGCAGAAACAGAAGAAACAGAAGGAGAAGAGCAGAAGGAGAAGCAGAAGGAGAAGCAGAAGAAGCAGAAGTTGAGGCAGAAGAAGAAGAAACAGAAAAAGCAGAAGAAGCAGAAGAAGAAGCAGCAGGAGAAGCAGAAGAAGAAGAAGGAGAAAGAGAAGGATTAGGAGTAGGAGAAACAGAAGGATAAGCAGAAGCAGAAAGAGAAGGAGAATGAGAAGGAGAAGCAGGAGAAGCAGAAGAAGCAGAAGCAGAAGCAGAATGAAAAGAAGAAGAAGGAGAAATTGAAAGAGAAGAAGATGCAGAAGGAGAAGCAGAAGCACAAGCAGAAGTAGAAGCAGAAGAAGGAGAAGCAGAAGGAGAATCATAAAGAGAAACAGAAGGAGAAGCAGGAGAAGCTAGAATCAAAAGAAATAGAAGAAGGAGAAGAAGCAGAAGCAGAAAGAGAAGCAGAAACAGAAGGAGAAGCAGAAATAGAAGCAGAAGAAGCCGAAGAAGCAAAAGGAGAACCAGAAGCAGAAGGAGAAGCTGGAGAAGCAGCAGAAGAAGAATCTGGAGAAGAAGAAGGAGAACCAGAAGGAGAAGCAGAAGCAGAAAGAGAAGCAAAAGCAGAAGGAGAAGCAGAAGAAACAGAAGAAGCAGAAGCAGTAGCAGAAGAAGCTGAAGATGCAGAAGCAGAAAGAGAAGCAGAAGGAATAGCAGAAGAATGAGAAGGAGAAACAGAAGGAGAAGCAGAAGGAGAATCAGAGGGAGAAGCAGAAGAAGCAGAAGGAGAAGCAGAAGAAGAAACAGAAGCAGAAGAAGCAGCAGAAGGAGAAGCAGAAGCAGAAGGAGATTCAGAAGGAGAAACAGGAGAAGCAGAAGCAGTAGAAAAAGAATAAGCATAAGAAGAAGAATCAGAGGGAGTAGGAGAAGACGGAGAAGGAGCAGCAAAAGGAGAAGCAGAAGGAGAAGAAGATGCAGAAGGAGAAGCAGTACCAGTAGCAGAACATTTTGCCGAAGGAGAAGCAGAAGTAGGAGAAGGGGGAAGGGAAAGGAGGGGCAGCAGAAGCAATAGGAGTAGCAGAAGGAGAAGCAGAAGCAGAATGAGAAGCAAAAAGAGAAGCAGTAGAAGCAGAAGAAGCAGGAAAAACAGAAGCAGAAGAAAGAGAAGAAGAAGAAGAAGAAGAAGAAGAAGAAGAAGAAGAAGAAGAAGAAGAAGAAGAAGAAGAAGAAGAAGAAGAAGAAGAAGAAGCATAAGTAGAAGCATCAGGAGAAGCAGTAGAAGCAGAAGAAGCAGAAGCAGGAGAAGCAGAAGCAGTAGAAAAAGAATAAGCATAAGAAGAAGAATCAGAGGGAGAAGCAGAAGAAGGAGAAGGAGCAGCAGAAAGAGAAGTAGAAGGAGAATCAGAAGGAGAAGCAGAAGAAGGAGTAGCAGAAGCAGAAGAAGCAGCAGCAGGAGAAGCAGAAGCAGAAGAAGATGCAGAACGAGAAGCAGGAGAAGCAGAAGAAGCAGAAGCAGAAGGAGAAGCAGAAGTAGGAGAAGGAGAAGGAAGGGCAGCAGAAGCAATAGGAGAAGCAGAAGCAGAATGAGAAGCAGAAAGAGAAGCAGTAGAAGCAGAAGAAGCAGGAAAAGCAGAAGCAGAAGAAAGAGAAGAAGAAGAAGAAGAAGAAGAAGAAGAAGAAGAAGAAGAAGAAGAAGAAGAAGAAGAAGAAGAAGAAGAAGAAGAAGAAGAGGAAGAAGAAGAAGAAGGAGCAGCATAAGGAGAAGCATGAGGAGAAGCATAAGGAGAAGCATAAGGAGAAGCAGTAGAAGCAGAAGCAGGAGAAGCAGATGCAGAAGAAAAAGAATAAGCAAAAGAAGCAGATGCAGTGGGAGAAGCAGAAAAGGAGAAGGAGAAGGAGCAGAAGATGGAGAAGCAGAGCAGAAAGAGAAGCAGAAACAGAAGGAGAACAGATGGAGAGGCAGGAGATTAGAAGAGGAGGAGTAGAGCAGAAAAGGAGAGAGGAGAGCAGAGTAGATC
>NW_012299340.1:0-2018 GCF_000151885.1 Dipodomys ordii | reverse complement strand
GTTTGCTCTGAGTCTGCTCTCTGTTCTCTGCTCTGCTTCTCTGCTCTGCTACTCTGCTTGTCTGCTCTTCTCTTTCTGCTTCTGCTTATCCTTCTGTTTCTCCTACTCCTAATCCTTCTCTTTCTCCTTCCCCTTCTCCTTCTTCTGCTACTCATTCTGCTTCTGATTCTCCTTCCACTTCTGCTTCTCCTTCTGTATCTCGTTCTGCTTCTGCTTCTCTTTTCTCTGCTTGTCCGTCTGCTTATTCTGCTTCTCCTTCTGCTTCATCTGCTTCTCCTACTTCTGATTTTCCTTCTTCTCCTTCTTCTTCTGCTTCTCCTTCTTTTGATTCTTCTTCTTCTTCTTCTTCTTCTTCTTCTTCTTCTTCTTCTTCTTCTTCTTCTTCTTCTTCTTCTTCTTCTTCTTCTTCTTCTTCTTCTTCTTCTTCTTCTTCTTCTTCTTCTGCCTCTTCTTCTGCTTCTTCTTCTGCTTCTTTTTCTTCTGCTTCTCCTTCTCCTACTTCTTCTCCTTCTGCTTCTGCTTCAATTTCTCCTTCTTCTGCTTCTCATTCTGCTTCTTCTTCTGCTTCTCTTGCTTCTGCTTCTTCTGCTTCTCCTGCTTCTCCTTCTGCTTCTCTTTCTGCTTCTGCTTATCCTACTCCTAATCCTTCTCTTTCTCTTTCTCCCTCTGTTTCCCCTTCTTCTTCTCTGCTACTCCTTCTGCTTCTCCTTCTTCTACTTCTTCTGCTTCTGCTTCTCCTTCTGCTTCTGCTTCTTCTGCTTCTTCTATTTCTTCTGCTTCTGCTTCTCCTGCTTCTGCTTCTTCTGCTTGTCCTGCTTCTCCTTCTTCTTCTTCTTCGATTTCTCCTTCTTCTGCTTCTGTTTTTGCTTCTGAGTCTGCTTCTTCTGTTTCTACTGTTTCTGCTTCTCCTGCTTCTGCTTCTTCTGCTTGTCTTGTTCTTCTCTTTCTGCTTCTGCTTATCCTTCTGTTTCTCCTACTCCTAATCCTTCTCTTTCTCCTTCCCCTTCTCCTTCTTCTGCTACACATTCTGCTTCTGATTCTCCTTCCACTTCTGCTTCTCCTGTATCTCGTTCTGCTTCTGCTTCTCCTTTTTCTCCTTGTCCGTCTGCTTATTCTGCTTCTCCTTCTGCTTCATCTGCTTCTCCTACTTCTGATTTTCCTACTTCTCCTTCTTCTTCTGCTTCTCATTCTTTTGATTCTTGCTCTTCTTCTTCTTCTTCTTCTTCTTCTTCTTCTTCTTCTTCTTCTTCTTCTTCTTCTTCTTCTTCTTCTTCTTCTTCTTAATCTGCTTCTGCTTCTTCTTCTGCTTCTTTTTCTTCTGCTTCTCCTTCTCCTACTGCTTCTCCTTCTGCTTCTGCTTCAATTTCTCCTTCTTCTGCTTCTCATTCTTCTTCTTCTTCTGCTTCTCTTGCTTCTGCTTCTTCTGCTTCTCCTGCTTCTCCTTCTGCTTCTCTTTCTGCTTCTGCTAATCCTACTCCTAATCCTTCTCTTTCTCTTTCTCCCTCTCTTTCACCTTCTTCTTCTCTGCTACTCCTTCTGCTTCTCCTTTTTCTACTTCTGCTTCTGCTTCTGCTTCTCCTTCTGCTTCTTCTATTTCTTCTGCTTCTGTTTCTCCTGTTTCTGCTTCTTCTGCTTGTCCTGCTTCTCCTTCTTCTTCTCCTTCGATTTCTCCTTCTTCTGCTTCTGTTTCTGCTTCTGAGTCTGCTTCTTCTGTTTCTTCTGCTTCTGCTTCTCCTGCTTCTTCTGCTTGTCCTTGTTCTTCTCTTTCTGCTTCTGCTTATCCTTCTGTTTCTCCTACTCCTAATCCTTGTCTTTCTCCTTCCCTTCTCCTTCTTGTGCTTCTCATTCTGCTTCTGATTCTTCTTCCACTTCTGCTTCTCCTTCTGTATCTCCTTCTGCTTCTCCTTCTGCTTCTTCTGCTTCTCCTTCTTCTGATTTTCCTACTTTTCCTTCTCCTTCTGTTTCTCCTTATTTTGATTCTTGCTCTTCTTCTTCTTCTTCTTCTTCTTCTTCTTCTT
>NW_012299339.1:0-3772 GCF_000151885.1 Dipodomys ordii | reverse complement strand
GCAGAAGCAGGAGAAGCAGAAGCAGAAGTAAAAGAATAAGCAAAAGAAGCAGAAGCAGAAGCAGTGGGAGAAGCAGAAGAAGGAGAAGGAGAAGAAGCAGCAGAAGGAGAAGCAGAAGCAGAAAGAGAAGCAGAAACAGTAGGAGAACAAGGAGAAGCAGGAGAATCAGAAGAAGCAGAAAGAGAAGAAGAAGTAGAAGCAGAAGTAGAATCAGAAGAAACAAAAGAAGAAGAAGCAGAAGAAACAGAAGCAAAAGAAACAGAAGAAGGAGAAGAGCAGAAGCAGAAGCAGAAGCAGAAGGAGAAGCAGAAAGAGAAGCAGGAGAAGCAGAAGAAGCAGGAGAAGCAGAAGCAGAAGAAACAGGAGAAGCCGAAGAAGCAGAAGCAGAATCTGAAGCAGAAGGAGAAACAGAAGAAGCACAATCTGAAGCAGAAGCAGAAGAAACAGAAATAGTAGAATAAGCAGAAGCAGAAGCACCAGGACAAGCAGAAGAACAAGAAGGAGAAGGCGAAAGAGAAGGATTAGGAGTAGGAGAAGCAAAAGGATAAGCTGAAGCAGAAAGAGACGCAGAAGGAAAAGCAGCAGGAGAAGTAGGAGAAGCAGGAGAAGCAGAAGCAAGAGAAGCAGAAGAAACAGAAGATGCAGAAGCAGAATGAGAAGCAGAAGGAGAAATTGAAGCAGAAGGAGAAGCAGAATGAGAAGCAGAAGAAGGAGAAGTAGAAGCAGAAAGAGAAGCAGAACGTGAAGCAGGAGAAGCAGAAGAAGGAGAAGCAGAAACAGAAGAAACAGAAGAAGGAGAAGAAGCAGAAGCAGAAGGAGAAGCAGAAATAGAAGGAAAAGCAGAAAGAGAAGCAGGAGAAGCAGAAGAAGCAGCAGCAGGAGAAGCAGAAGCAGAAGAAGCCGAAGAAGCAGAAGCAGAACCTGAAGCACAAGGAGAAGCAGAAGAAGCGGAATCTGGAGAAGCAGAAGGAGAAGCAGAAGCGGAAAGAGAAGCAAAAGCAGAAGGAGAAGCAGAAGGAGAAGCAGAAGGAACAGAAGAAGCAGAGTTAGCAGCAGAAGAAGCAGAAGATGCAGAAGCAGAAAGAGAAGCAGAAGGAAAATCAGAAGAACGAGAAGGTGAGGGAGAAGGAGAAACAGAAGGAGAAGCAGAAAGAGAAGCAGAAGAAGGAGCAGGAGAAGGAAAAGCAGCAGGAGAAGCAGAAAGAGCAGCAGAAGGAGGAGCAGGAGATGCAGAAACAGGAGAAGCATAAGCAGAACACACAGGAGAAGGACAAGAAGCAGAAGCAGAAGAAGAAGCAGAAACAGAAGGAGAAACAGAAATAGAAGGAGGGGAAGCAGAAGAAGCAGAAGCAGGAGAAGCAGAAGCATAAGAATCCGAAGAAGCAGAAGGAGAACCTCAGGCAGAAGTAGAAGCAGGGGAAGCAGAAGAAGCAGAATCTGGAGAAGGAGAATGAGAAGCAGAAGCAGAAAGAGAATCAAAATCAGAAGGAGAAGCAGAAGAAACAGAAGAAGTAGAAGCAGTAGCAGTTGTAGCAGAAGCAGAACGAGAAGCAGAAGGAAAAGCAGAAGAACAAGAAGGAGAAGGAGAAACAGAAGAAGAAGCAGAAAGAGAAGCAGAAAGAGAAGCAGGTAAAGCAGAAGAAGAAGAAGCAGAAGGAGCATAAGAAGGAGAAGCAGAAGAAGGAGAAGGAGAAGCAGAAGCAGAAGAAGATGCAGAAGGAAAAGCAGAAGAAGCAGAAGGAGAAGCAGGAAAAGCAGAAGAAGCAGAAGAAGCAGAAGCAAAAGGAGAAGCAAAAGAAGGAGAAGGAGAAGCAGAGGAAGAAGAAGAAGCATAAGGACAAGCACAAGCAGAAGGAGATGCAGAAGGAGAAGCAGAAGAAGCAGAAGGTGAAGGAGAAGCAGAAGTAGGAGAAGGAGAAGGAGGAGAAGCAGAAGCAGAAGCAGAAGCAGAAGCGGAATGAGAAGCACAAAGAGAAGCAGGAGAAGCACAAGAAGCAGAAGCAGGAGAAGCCGAAAGAGAAGAAGCAGAAGAAGCAGAATCAGAATCAGAAGTACAAGCAGAAGCAGAAGGAGAAGCAGCAGAAGAAGTAGAATCAGAAATTCAGGCTGGAGACAAAGAAGAAGCAGAAACAGAAGCAGAAGGCGAAGCAAAAAGAGAAGGAGAAGGAGAAGGAGAAGTAGAAGAAGCAGCAGAAGGAGAAGAAGCAGAAAAACAAGCAGGAGAAGCAGAAGCACAAAGAGAAGTAGAAGCAGAAGAAGCAGAAGCAGAAGAAGAAGCAGTAGAAGCATAAGAAGTAGAAGCAGGAGAAGCAGAAGATAAAGAAGAAGCATAAGAAGCAGAAGCAGAGGGAGAAACAGAAGAAGGAGAAAGAGCAGCAGAAGGTGAAGCAGAAGGAGATGCAGAAGCAGAAAGCGAAGCAGAAACAGAAGGAGAAGAAGAAGGAGAAGTTGGAGAATCAGAAGAAGCAGAAGCAGAAAGAGGAGAAGAAGGAGAAGGAGAAGGAGAAGGAGAAGGGCAAGCAGGAGAAGCAGAAGAAGCAGAAGCAGGAGTAGCAGAAGAAGAAGAAAGAGAAGAAAGAGAAGGAGCAGAAGGAGAAGCAGAAGGAGAAACAGAAAGAGAAGCAGAAGAAGCAGAAGAAGCAGTAGCAGGAGAAGCAGAAGCAGAAGAAACAGAAGAAGCCCAAGAAGCAGAAGGAGAACCTGAAGCAGAAGGACAAGCAGAAGCAACAGAAGCTGGAAAAGCAGAAGCAGAAGAAACAGAACAAGGAGAAGAAGCAGAAGCAGAACGAGAAGCAGAAGAAGAAGAAGGAGAAAGAGAAAAATTAGGAGTAGGAGGAGCAGAAGGAGAATCAGAAGCAGAAAGAGTAGCAGAAGGAGAAGCAGAAGGAGAAACAGAAGAAGCAGAAGTAGGAGAAGCAGAAGCAGAAGCAGAATGAGAAGCACAAGAAGGAGAAATTGAAGGAGAAGGAGAATGAGACGGAGAAGCAGAAGGAGAAGTAGGAGAAGCAGAAGAAGAAGAAGCAGGAGAAGCAGAAGCAGAAGAAACAGAAGAAGGAGAAGAGCAGAAGTAGAAGCAGACAGAGAAGCAGAAGCAAAAGTAGAAGCAGAAGAAGCAGAAGCTGAAGCAGAAGAAGAAGAAACAGAAAAAGCAGAAGAAGCAGAAGAAGAAGCAGCAGGAGAAGCAGAAGAAGAAGAAGAAGAAGGAGAAGGAGAAAGAGAAGGATTAGGAGTAGGAGAAACAGAAGGATAAGCAGAAGCAGAAAGAGAAGGTGAATGAGAAGAAGGAGAAGCAGAAGAAGCAGAAGCAGGAGAAGCAGAAGCGGAATGAAAAGCAGAAGAAGGAGAAATTGAAACAGAAGAAGATGCAGAAGGAGAAGCAGAAGCAGTAGTAGAAGCAGAAGAAGGAGAAGAAGAAGGAGAAGCATAAAGAGAAACAGAAGGAGAAGCAGGAGAAGCAGAAGCAGGAGAAGCAGAATCAAAAGAAATAGAAGAAGGATAAGAAGCAGAAGCAGAAAGAGAAGCAGAAACAGAAGGAGAAGCAGAAATAGAAGCAGAAGAAGCTGAAGAAGCAGAAGCAGAACCTGAAGCAGAAGGAGAAGCAGGAGAAGCAGAAGAAGCAGAATCTGGAGAAGAAGGAGAATCAGAAGGAGAAGCAGAAGCAGAAAGAGAAGCAAAAGCAGAAGGAGAAGCAGAAAGAGAAGCAGAAGAAACAGAAGAAGCAGAAGCAGTAGCAGAAGAATCTGAAGATGCAGAAGCAGATAGAGAAGCAGAA
>NW_012299338.1:0-3773 GCF_000151885.1 Dipodomys ordii | reverse complement strand
GAAAAGAAGAAGCATAAGAAGCAGAAGAAGAGGGAGAAACATATGAAGGAGAAGGAGCAGCAGAAGGTGAAGCAGAAGGAGATGCAGAAACAGAAAGAGAAGCAGAAACAGAAGGAGAAGAAGAAGGATTAGTTGGAGAATCAGAAGAAGCAGAAGCAGAAAGAGAAGTAGAAGAAGGAGAAGGAGAAGCAGAAGCAGAGGAAAGGAAGGAGAAGCAGAAGAAGCAGAAGCGGGAGAAGCAGAAGAAGAAGGAGAAGAAGAAGAAGAAGAAGAAGAAGAAGAAGAAGAAGAAGAAGAAGAAGAAGAAGAAGAAGAAGAAGAAGAAGAAGAAGAAGAAGAAGAAGAAGAAGAAGAAGAAGAAGAAGAAGAAGAAGAAGAAGATGAAGAAGAAACAGGAGGAGGAGGAGGTGGACAAAGAGAAAGAGAAGCAGAAGTCGAAGGAGAATCAGAAGGAGAAGCAGGAGAAGCAGAAGGAGAAGAAGCAGAAGAAACAAAAATAGCAGAAGAAGCAGGAGCAGAAACAGCAGGAGAAGCTGAAGTAGCCGGAGAAAAAGCTGAAGGAGAATAAGAAGCACAAGGAGAAGCAAAAGGAGAAGCACAAGCAGAAGGACAAGGAAAAGCAGAAATAGCAGAAGCAGGAAAAACATAAGCAGAAGAAATATAAGAAGCAGAAGAAAAAGAAGCAGAAGCAAAAGGAGAAGCAGGAACAGAAGGAGAAGCAGGAGAAACAGAAGAAGCAGAAGCAACAGAAGCAGAAGCAGAAGAAACAGAAGAAGCAGCCGAAGCAGAAGGAGAAGCAGAAGGATAAGAAGCAGAAGGAGGAGGAGAAGGAGAACGAGAAGCAGAAGCAGAAGCGGAAAAAGAAGATGAAGCAGTAGAAGCAGAAAAATCAGGAGAAGCAGAAGAAAGAGAAGTAGAAGAAGAAGAAGAAGAAGAAGAAGAAGAAGAAGAAGAAGAAGAAGAAGAAGAAGAAGAAGAAGAAGAAGAAGAAGAAGAAGGAGAAGCATAAGGAGAAGCATAAGGAGAAGCATAAGGAGGAGCATAAGGAGGAGCATAAGGAGAAGCAGTAGATGCAGGAGAAGCAGAAGAAATAGAATAAGCAAAAGAAGCAGAAGCAGAAGCAGTGGGAGAAGCAGAAGAAGGAGAAGGAAAAGGAGCAGCAGAAGGAGAAGCAGAAGCAGAAAGAGAAGCAGAAACAGAAGGAGAACAAAAGGAGAAGCAGGAGAATCAGAAGAAGCAGAAGTAGAAACAGAAAGAGAAGTAGAAGAAGGAGAAGCAGAAGTAGAATCAGAAGAAACAGAAGAAGAAGAAGAAGAAGAAACAGAAGCAAAAGAAACAGAAGAAGGAGAAGAGCAGAAGCAGAAGCAGAAGGAAAAGAAGAAGCAGAAGGAGAAGCAGAAAGAGAAGCAGGAGAAGCTGAAGAAGCAGGAGATGAAGAAGCAGAAGAAACAGGAGAAGCCGAAGAAGCAGAAGCAGAATCTGAAGCAGAAGGAGAAACAGAAGAAGCACAATGTGAAGCAGAAGCAGAAGAAACAGAAATAGTAGAATAAGCAGAAGCAGAAGCACCAGGAGAAGCAGAAGAAGAAGAAGGAGAAGGCGAAAGAGAAGGATTAGGCGTAGGAGAAGCAAAAGGATAAGCAGAACCAGAAAGAGACGCAGAAGGAGAAGCAGCACGAGAAGTAGGAGTAGCAGGAGAAGAAGAAGCAGGAGAAGCAGAAGAAACAGAAGGCGCAGAGGCAGAATGAGAAGCAGAAGGAGAAATTGAAGCAGAAGCAGAAGGAGAAGCAGAAGCAGAAGCAGAAGCAGAAGAAGGAGAAGGAGAAAGAGAAGCAGAAAGAGAAGCAGAACGAGAAGCAGTAGAAGCAGAAGCTGGAGAAGCCGAAGCAGAAGAAACAGAAGAAGGGGAAGAAGCAGAAGCAGAAGGAGAAGCAGAAACAGAAGGAAAAGCAGAAAGAGAAGCAGGAGAAGCAGAAGAAGCAGCAGCAGGAGAAGCAGAAGCAGAAGAAGCCGAAAAAGAAAAAGCAGAACCTGAAGCAGAAGAAGAGAAGCAGAAGAAGCAGAATCTGGAGAAGCAGAAGGAGAAGCAGAAGGAGAAGCAGAAGCAGAAAGAGAATCAAAAGCAGAAGGAGAAGCAGAAGAAACAGAAGAAGTAGAAGCAGTAGCAGGTGTAGCAGAAGCAGAAGGAAAAGCAGAAAAACAGGAAGGAGAAGGAGAAACAGAAGGAGAAGTAGAAGGAGAAGCAGAAAGAGAAGCAGGTAAAGCAGAAGAAGAAGAAGCAGAAGGAGAATCAGAAGGAGAAGCAGAAGAAGGAGAAGGAGAAACAGAAGCAGAAGAAGATGCAGAAGGAGAAGCAGGAGAAGCAGAAGAAGCAGAAGCAGCAGGAGAAGCAGGAGAAGCAGAAGAAGCAGAATCTGGAGAAGCAGAAGGAGAAGCAGAAGCAGAAAGAGAAGCAAAAGCAGAAGGAGAAGCAGAAGAAACAGAAGAAGCAGAGGCAGTAGCAGAAGAAGCAGAAGATTTGGAAGCAGAAGGAGAAGCAGAAGGAAAAGCAGAAGAACTAGAAGGAGAAGGAGAAGGAGAAACAGGAGTAGAAGCAGAAAGAGAAGCAGAAGAAGGAGCAGTAGAAGGAAAAGCAACAGGAGAAACAGAAAGAGCAGCAGAAGGAGAATCAGGAAATGCAGAAACAGGAGAAGAACAAGCAGAAGAAACAGAAGAAGGACAAGAAGCAGAAGCAGAAGGAGAAGCAGAAAGAGAAGGAGGGGAAGCAGAAGAAGCAGAAGCAGGAGAAGCAGAAGCATAAGAATCCGAAGAAGCAGATGGAGAACCTCAGGGAGAAGGAGAAGCAGGAGAAGCAGAAGAAGCAGAATCTGGAGAAGCAGAATGAGAAGCAGAAGGAGAAGCAGAAAGAGAATCAAAAGCAGAAGGAGAAGCAGAAGAAACAGAAGAAGTAGAAGCAGTAGCAGTTGTAGCAGAAGCAGAACGAGAAGCAGAAGGAAAAGCAGAAGAACATGAAGGAGAAGGGAAACAGAAGGAGAAGCAGTAGGAGAAAAAGAAAGAGAAGCAGAAGAAGGAGAAGGAGAAGCAGAAGCAGAAGAAGATGCAGAAGGAGAAGCAGAAGAAGCAGAAGGAGAAGCAGGAAAAGCAGAAGAAGCAGAAGCAAAAGGAGAAGCAAAAGAAGGAGAAGGAGAAGCAGAGGCAGAAGAAGAAGCATAAGGACAAGCACAAGCAGAAGGAGATGCAGAAGGAGAAGCAGGAGGAGCAGAAGAAGCAGAAGATGAAGGAGAAGCAGAAGTAGGAGAAGGAGAAAGAGGAGAAGCAGAAGCAGAAGGAGAAGCAGAAGCGGAATGAGAAGCAGAAAGAGAAGCAGGAGAAGCACAAGAAGCAGAAGCAGGAGAAGCCGAAAGAGAAGAAGCAGAAGAAGCAGAAATATTAGCAGAAGGATAAGCAGAAGCAGACGGAGAAGCAGCAGAAGAAGTAGAACCAGAAATTCACGCAGGTGAAACAGAAGAAGCAGAAGCAGAAGCAGAAGGAGAAGCAAAAAGAGAAGCAGTAGGAGAAGTAGAAGAAGCAGCAGAAGGAGAAGCAGCAGAAGAAGCAGAAAAACAAGCAGGAGAAGCAGAAGCAGAAAGAGAAGTAGAAGCAGAAGAAACAGAAGCAGAAGAAGAAGCAGTAGAAGCACAAGAAGCAGAAGCAGGAGAAGCAGAAGCAGAAGATAAAGAAGAAGCATAAGAAGCAGAAGCAGAGGGAGAAACAAAAGAAGGAGAAAGAGCAGTGAT
>NW_012299337.1:0-2782 GCF_000151885.1 Dipodomys ordii | reverse complement strand
TGTTCAGGCTGACTGACAAGATGTGAGGAAAGATGGTTGAGTGGATAAGTTACCAAATGGGCCTCTAGCCCTATTAACATCATTCTGGCAGTAACTTACATTTCAGTGAGTGAGTACACATTTCCACTTTCACTTGGCCTTTATTAACTGCCTTTTTGAACTGTTTTTGATACATATTTTAAACATTATCTCCCAAACAGGAGATATTATGTGAATGTATTTGATAATATTTCAGATGGGGTGGTCTTGTGTGTCTGGATGTCTGTTGTCTGAGGCCATCTAGCTGGGCTTCATACAGAGCTAATGCTTCCTGTCTGCTGGTTGCAGAGAGGAAGGTTTTCTTCCTGGCCAGGCTTTGATTTGAGATCCTTTCATCTTAGAATTTTAAGTAGCTAGGATAACAAGCAT
Organism: Dipodomys ordii; assembly: GCF_000151885.1. Lineage (NCBI taxonomy): Eukaryota > Metazoa > Chordata > Mammalia > Rodentia > Heteromyidae > Dipodomys > Dipodomys ordii. The sequence goes on along the minus strand of NW_012299337.1, from coordinate 2,374 downwards.
GAACCACCAACATCTGGCTTGTTTTAGAAGCATTAATTCCTTTTCATTCATTGTTTTTTTCCTGGAAGGTTGATCTAGACAGGCTGCTTGTACCTCATGTTAAGGTGATTTGAATAATACCCTTTGCCTCTGGCATTTCTGAAACTCATTTCCTCAGTTCTAGGCAAATGAATTTGTTCTAAAGCCAATAGCATTTTTCTTCTGAGGTACCTTAATTAATCTCTTATCCTTTGCTTTGGCAAAGCAATCTGGATGTTTCTGTAAAACCCTACTTCTTGAGAATATTACACTTAGAAGTTATCATGTACACACTTTCATATAGTCTCTCCTTTTATAAAAATATGTTACAAGATTGGGTGGAAGAATGGTGACTATTGAATTAATTTGATAACCACTCTAGAATTTTTAAGCCATAATGCTTAACTCAAAGGAGTATTAAAAACAATCAGTGGAATGTGGCTACTACTCATTTGATGTATGTGGAAAGATGATCAGAATTCTTATGATTAATAAAATATATCTTCAAATTTCCAGTGGTAGACTGCTATGCTAACTGGGAGGAGACACTGGTGATGCCAGGGCTTTGAAAGCTGCTAATGAAGCAAAATGTCGGGAAGAGCATTTAGTAAGGATATAATTCCAAGGCTCATACCAAATATATTGAACTAGAATACTAAGTGATGAATGACTGAGTGCCAAATTTTATTTGTTGGCTTCTTTGTGATGTCCTGGGATTTGGACCTAAGGCCTAGGTGCTGTCCCTTTGTTTTTTCCTCAAGGCTAGTACTCTACCAGTTGAACCACAGCTTCATATCCATATTTTTGGTGATTAATTGGAGATCAGCCTTACCCAATTTCCTCTTTTGGCTTCCTTAAAACTGATCCTCAGATATCAGCCTCCTGAGTAAGTAGGATTCAGGTTGTAAGCCACCGGAGCCCAGCTGGAATCACATTTTAGAAGTATTCTTTTGGTGAATCAGATGTGTCTGACTACTATTTTAGCACTTTGGTTCCAGTGGATCATGTCAGATTTATACTAAAATCAGACATTTTCATCTTGTAACCTGCAGCATCCAATATCTATCTAATTTTTTCCTATTTTCATTTCTGACCTCTTTTTTCTTCATTGCACCTTTCCATTCTTACTTCAGTGCTGTTTTCCTTTTCTGAAGCAAGTCAGGTTCATTCTTACTGCCTGGAGTATCTGCTCCTAAATAATTGCCTAGATGATGGCTCTCATATCAACTATCTCTTGTTAAGAAATGTCTCCTCCCATCCCCACTGTGAAGTTGTTGCTACAAAATCACCAATGTCATGTCTCTGATTTATAGAAATTATCATTATGACTTCTGGTTTTCTTTTCAACATGAAATTAGTGAGGAAAGAGCCACATTCACTTCTGTTTCTCCAACATCTGTAATAGTGCCCAGTCTGTAGTGCTCAGGAGCCTTACATGGAGATCAACCTTCTCCAGCTCAATTTATCCTAGATTCTCTTTAGGACAGCTCTTCAAGCTGAAGTGTGGTGGCTAGTAGTCATTCCCTCTGATTCTTTCTGCTTTTTGGTGTTGTTGAATCCACTTCAGGGCAAAACCAGTGCCTGACACCTATTTGTTGCTATGGCAAAGGTGGTTGTGACATCATAGAAGTAATGGCAATTGTTTTGGGTATATGTGTGAGGACACCCACCCACACACAATTTCCCCAATATATGTTTCTCCTTTGCCCAGATGTGCATTCACCAATTCAGCAACCAAACTGTCACCCAGTTCCTGATACATTCAGAGTATGTTTCCATTTTCTTTAAAAAAAGGAAATTTCAAGACATGTTTTGATGATTTGTCATTGAATTACTGAAACAGAGTATATAATTTTATGTATTTGTAAGTCTTTGTCCATCTCTCTTGAGCCCTTGCTATATTTCTATGTGTTTGCAGCTTGGGAAGGGAAATAAGGTTTAATTCAGTATAGTCAGAGACTATAGTTCAGAAGGCTCTTTTTAGACCCTTTTGGAGGGAATGCCAACTTTCCATCTGATGTTCTAGAGATGGCCATCTTGGTACAGGAACTGAGTAGACTTTCATAAGATAAGAGGCTTGTCCTGATTTCTACTGACTTTCCTCTGGGGTCAAGGAGTGTGATCCACTGTGATCTCCTCTGAAAATCTAAGGCAATGGGGGTAAGAGAGACTAAAACTCAGAACCCAGCTTCCCACATCACTAGGATTACAGGATTGAGTCTCATGGACTCAACTTATAGCTGCTTTATTATACATGTTGTAGTCAGTTTCATTATATTCACTTCCTAGACAGATATATACAAATATATGTATGTTTGTTCATCTATTTATAATCAGTGTTAGATCTAGAAACTGA
>NW_012299336.1:0-3774 GCF_000151885.1 Dipodomys ordii | reverse complement strand
TCCCGCTGTGTCCCGCTGTGTCCTCGCTGTGTTCCCCGCTGTGTCCCGCTGTGTTACCTGCTGTGTCCCCCGCTGTGTCCTCGCTGTGTCCCCCACTGTGTCCCGCTGTGTCCTTGCTGGGTCCCCCGCTGTGTCCCTCTGTGTCCCCCACTGTGTCCCGCTTTGTCCGACTGTGTCCCGCTCTGTCCCCGCTGTGTCCCGCTGTGTCCCCGCTGTGTACCCCGATGTGTACAGCTGTGTCACCGAGGTGTCCCGCTGTGGCCCTACTCTGTCTCCGCTCTGTCCCCCGATTTGTTCCGCTGTGTCCCGCTGTGTCCCCCGCTTTGTCCTACTGTGTCCAAGCAGTGTCCCGCTGTGTCCCGCTGTGTCTCACTGTGTCCCGTGGTGTCCCTCTTTGTCCCCTGCTGTGTCCCCCGCTGAGTCCCCTCTGTGTGGCTGCTGTGTCCCGCTGTGTGCACGCTGTGTCCCCCGCTGTCTCCCGCTTTGTCCCCCGCTGTGTTCCGCTGTGTCCCGCTGCGTCCTCGCTGTGTCCCTCGCTGTGTCCCGCTGTGTCCCCGCTATGTCCCCAGCTGTGTTCCGCTGTGTCCCGCTGTGTACCCCGCTGTGTCCCGCTATGTTCCAGCAGTGTCCCGTTGTGTCCCGCTGTGTCCCGCTGTGTCCTAGCTGTGTCCCCCGCTGTGTCCTGTTGTGTCCCCAGCTCTGTACCTCGCTGTGTCCTGCTGTGTCCCCGCTGTATAGAGGCTGGGTCCCGCTGGGTCCTGCTGTGTCCTCCCTGTGTCCCCCGCTGTGTCCTGCTGTGTTCTTCCTGTGTCCCACGCTGTGTCCCGCTGTGTCCCGCTGTGTCCCCCACTGTGTCCCTGCTGTGTCCCCGCTGTGTCCTGCTGTATACTGCGGGTGTCCCCCGCTGAGTCCCGCTGTGTCCCCGCTGTGTCCCGCTGTTTTCCCCATGTGTCCCCCTCTGTGTCCCACTGTGTCCCTCTGTATCCCCCACTGTTTCCCCCACTGTGTCCGGCTGTGTCCCCCGCTGTGTCCCGCTGTGTCCACTGCTGTGTCCCCGCTGTGTCCCGCTTTTTCCCTGTCTGTGTCCCATTGTGTCCTCACTGTGTCCCCCGCTGTATCCCGCTGTGTCCTCGCTGTGTCCCCATCTGTGTCCCGCTGTGTCCCCCGCTTTGTCCCGCTGTGTCCCACTGTGTCACCGCTGTGTCCCGCTGTGTCCCGCTGTGTCCCCGGTGTGCCCGCTGTGACCCGCTGTGTACCCCGCTGTGTCCCGCTGTGTACCCCGCTGTGTCCAGCTATGTCACCGCTGTGTCCCGCTGTGTCCCATCTCTGTCTCCGCTGTCCCCCGCTGTGTCCCCCACTGTGTGACGCTGTGTCCCGCTATGTTCCCTGCTTTGTCCTGCTGTGTCCCCGCAGTTTCCCCGCTGTGTCCCGCTGTGTCACACTGTGTCCCGTGGTGTCCCACTTTGTCCCCCGCTGTTTCCCCCGCTGTGTCCCCCGCTGAGTCCCCTCTATATCGACGCTGTGTCCTGCTGTGTCCCGCTGTGTCCTCGCTGTGTTTCCTGCTGTGTCCCGCTGTGTCCCCTGCTGTGTCCCCCGCTGTGTCCTCGCTGTGTCCCCGGCTGTGTCCCGCTGTGTCCTCGCTGGGTCACCCGCTGTGTCCCGCTGTGTCCCCCACTGTGTCCCGCTGTGTCCGACTGTGTCGCGCTCTGTCCCTGCTGTGTCCCGCTGTGTCCCGCTGTGTTCCCGCTGTGTGCCCGCTGTGTACCGCGCTGTGTCCAGCTGTGTCACCGAGGTGTCCCGCTGCGGCCCTACTCTGTCTCTGCTCTGTCCCCCGATTTGTTCTGCTGTGTCCCGCTGTGTCCCCCGCTTTGTCCTACTGTGTCCCCGCAGTGTCCCGCTGTGTCCCGCTGTGTCTCACTGTGTCCCGTGGTGTCCCTCTTTGTCCCCCGCTGTGTCCCCTGCTGAGTCCCCTCTGTGTGGCCGCTGTGTCCCGCTGTGTACCCCACTGTGTCCTCTTCTGTGTCCCGCTGTGTCCCCCGCTGTGTCTCGCTGTGCCCCGCTGTGCCCCCCGCTGTGTCCCTGCTGTGTCCCCGCTGTGTCCCGCTGTGTTCCCCATGTGTCCCCCGCTGTGTCCCACCGTGTCCCACTGTGTCCCCCACTGTTTCCCCCGCTGTGTCCGGCTGTGTCCCTCGCTGTGTCCCGCTGTGTCCACTGCTGTGTCCCCGCTGTGTCCCGCTCTTTCCCCGGCTGTGTCCCGCTGTGTCCTCACTGTGTCCCCCGCTGTGTCCCGCTGTGTCCCCCGCTTTGTCCCGCTGTGTCCCACTGTGTCCCCTCTGTGTCCCGCTGTGTCCCGCTGTGTCCCCGGTGTGCCCGCTGTGTCCCGCTGTGTACTCGCTGTGTCCAGGTATGTCACCGCTGTGTCCCGCTGTGGCCCATCTCTGTCTCCGCTGTCCCCGCTGTGTCCCCCACTGTGTGCCGCTGTGTCCCGCTATGTCCCCCGCTTCATCCCGCTTTGTCCCCCGCTGTGTTCCGCTGTTTCCCGCTGTGCACTCGCTGTGTCCCGTGGTGTCTCACTTTGTCCCCGCTGTGTCCCCAGCTGTGTGCCCGCTGTGTCCCGCTGTGTACCCCGCAGTGTCCAGCTGTGTCACCGCTGTGTCCCGCTGTGGCCCATCTCTGTCTCAGCTGTACCCCGCTGTGTCCCCCGCTGTGTTCCGCTGTGTCCCGCTGTGTCCCCTGCTTTGTCCTGCTGTGTCTCCGCAGTGTCCCCGCTGTGTCCTGCTGTGTCACACTGTGTCCCGTGGTGTCCCACTTTGTCCCCCGCTGTGTCCCCCGCTGTGTCCCCCGCTGAGTCCCCTCTGTTTCGACGCTGTGTCCCGCTGTTTCCCGCTGTGTGCTCACTGTGTTCCCCGCTGTGTCCAGCTGTGTCCCCCGCTGTGTCCCGTTGTGTCCGACTGTGTCCCGCTGTGTCCCCACTGTGTCCCGCTGTGTCCCCGCTGTGTGCCCGCTGTGTCCCGTTGTGTACCCCGCTGTGTCCAGCTGTGTCCTTTTGTGTCACACTGTTTCCCTCTGTGTCCCTGCTGTGTCCCTCTGTGTACTCCGCTGTGTCCAGCTTTGTCCCCGCTGTGTCTCGCTGTGTCCCATGCTCTGTCCCACACTGTGTCCCGCAGTGTCCCCCGCTGTGTCCCGCTGTGTCCCCCGATGTCTCCCACTTTGTCCCAAGCTGTGTCCCGCTCTATCCCGCTGTGTCCTCGCTCTGTCCCCCGCTGTGTCCCGCTGTGTCCCCGCTGTGTCCCAAGCTGTGTCCCGCTGTGTTCCGCTGTGTCCCCTGCTGTGTCCCATTGTGTCCCCAGCTGTGTACCCCGCTGTGTCCCGCTGTGTGCCCGCTGTATAGACGCTGTGTCCTGCTGGGTCCCGCTGTGTGGCCCACTGTGACCCTCTGTGTCCCCAACTGTGTACCCTGCTGTGTAACGCTGTGTCCCGGCTGTATCGACGCTGTGTCCCGCTGGGTCCCGCTGTGTCCTGCTGTGTCCCGCTGTGTACCCCGCTGTGTCCCGCTATGTTCCCGCACTGTCCCCCTGTGTCCCGCTGTGTGCCACTGTGTCCCGTGGTTTCCCAGTTTGTCCCCGCTGTGTCTCACTGTGTCCCACGCTCTGTCCCACACTGTGTCCCGCAGTGTCCCCCGCTGTGTCCTGCTGCGTCAATACAGCGGGTACACAGCATTACACAGCGTGATACACAGCTGTGGACACCACGGGACACAGTGGGGAGACAGCG
>NW_012299335.1:0-3774 GCF_000151885.1 Dipodomys ordii | reverse complement strand
TCAATCTTCTTCTGCTTGTGCTTCTTCTTCTGCTTCTTCTTCTTCTTCTTCTTCTTCTTCTTCTTCTTCTTTTTCTTCTTCTTCTTCTTCTTCTTCTTCTTCTTCTTCTTCTTCTTCTTCTTCTTCTTCTTCTTCTTCTTCTTCTTCTTCTCTTTATTCTGCTTCTTCTTTTCCTGCTTCTTCTGCTTCTACTCCTTCTCTTTCTTCTTCTCATTCTGCTTCTCCTTCTCCTTCTGCTTCTCCTATTGCTTCTGCGACTCTTGCTTCTCCTTCTCCTATTCTACTTCTCCTTCTGCTTCTGCTTCTTCTGTTTCTCCTGCTTCTCCTTATGCATCTTCTTCTGCTTCTGCTTCTCCTTGTGCTGCTTCTCCTGCTTCTGTTCCTCCTTCTGCTACTCCTTCTGCTTCTTCTGCTTCTCCTTCTGATTCTCCTTTTCCTTCTGCTTCTGTTTCTCTTTCTCCTTCTTGTTCTCCTGCTTTTCCTTCTGCTTCTCCTTCTGCTGCAACTGCTACTGCTTCTGCTTCTTCTGGTTCTTCTGCTTCTCCTTCTGCTTTTGATTCTCTTTCTGCTTCTGCTTCTCCTTCAGCTTTTCATTCTGCTTCTCCAGATTCTGGTTCTTCTGCTTCTCCTGCTTCTCCTTCTGCTTCAGGTTCTGCTTCTGCTTCTTCGGATTCTTATGCTTCTGCTTCTCCTGCTTCTGCTTCTTCTGCTTCCCCTCCTTCTCTTTCTGCTTCTCCTTCTGTTTCTGCTTCTCCTTCTTCTGCTTCTCCTTCTGATTCTCCTTCTGCTTCTCCTTCTGCTGCTCCTTCTGCTTCTCGTTCTGCTTCTGATTTTCCTTCTGCTCTTCCTACTCCTAATCCTTCTCTTTCTCCTTCTCTTTCTTCTTCTTCTGCTTCTCGTTCTGCTTCTGCTTCTTCTTCTTCTGCTTGTTCTGTTTCTTCTGCTTCAGGTCCTGCTTCTGCTTCATCGGCTTCTTCTGTTTCTTCTGCTTCTGCTTCTCCTGCTCCTGCTTCTTCTGCTTTTCTTTCTGCTTCTCCTTTTGCTTCTGCTTCTCCTTCTGCTCCTTCTCCTTTTTCTGTTTCTTCTTCTTCTTCTGCTTCTCCCGCTTCTGCTTCTTCTGCTTCTCCTTCCTTTCCTCTGTTTCTGCTTCTCCTTCTTCTGCTTCTCTTTCTGCTTCTGCTTCTTCTGATTCTCCAACTAATCCTTCTTCTTCTCCTTCTGTTTCTGCTTCTCTTTCTGTTTCTGCATCTCCTTCTGCTTCACCTTCTGCTGCTCTTTCTCCTTCTTCTGTTTCTCCCTCTGCTTCTGCTTCTGCTTCTTATGCTTCTTCTTTTTCTTCTGCTTCTGCTTCTCCTGCTTCTGCTTCTTATGCTTCTACTGCTTCTTCTTCTGCTTCTGCTTCTTCTGCTTCTAATTCTCTTTCTGCTTTTGCTTCTCCTGCTTGTTTTTCTGCTTCTTCTGCTGCTTCTTCTTCTGCTGCTTCTTCTACTTCTCCTTCTGCTTCTCTTTTTGCTTCTCCTTCTGCTTCTGCTTCTTCTGTTTCTCTAGCCTGAATTTCTGGTTCTATTTCTTCTGCTGCTTCTCCTTCTGCTTCTGCTTCTACTTCTGCTTCTGTTTCTGCTTCTTCTGCTTCTACTCCTTCGGCTTCTCCTGCTTCTGCTTATTGTGCTTCTCCTGCTTCTTTTTCTGCTTCTCATTCCTCTTCTGCTTCTCCTTCTGCTTCTGCTTATGGTCCTTCTCCTACTTCTGCTTCTCCTTCATCTTCTGCTTCTTCTGCTTCTCCTGCTTCTCCTTCTGCATCTCCTTCTGCTTGTGCTTGTCCTTATGCTTCTTCTTCTGCTTCTGGTTCTCCTTCTTTTGCTTCTCCATTTGCTTCTGCTTCTTCTGCTTTTCCTGCTTCTCCTTCTGCTTCTGCTTCTTCTGCTTCTCCTGCTTCTCCTTCTGCATCTTCTTCTGCTTCTGCTTCTCCTTCTCCTTCTTCTGCTTCTCCTTCTGATTCTCCTTCTGTTTCTTCTTCTTCTGCTTTACCTGCTTCTCTTTCTGCTTCTCCTTCTGTTTCTCATTCTCTTTCTTGTTCTTCTGCTTTTCCTTCGGCTTCTCCTTCTGCTTCTGCTACAACTGCTACTGCTTGTACTTCTTCTGTTTCTTCTGCTTCTCCTTCTGCTTTTGCTTCTCTTTCTGCTTCTGCTTCTCCTTCTGGTTCTCCTTCTTCTTCTCCAGATTCTGCTTCTTCTGCTTCTCCTGATTCTCCTATTTCTCGTGCTGCTTCTCCTTCTGCGTCTCTTTCTGCTTCTGCTTATCCTTTTGCTTCTCCTACTCCTACTCCTTCTCTTTCGCCTTCTCCTCCTCCTTCTTCTTCTGCTTTTCCTGCTGCTTCTGCTTCTGCTTATTGTACTATTTCTGTTTCTTCTGCTTCTTCTTCAGATTGTGCTTCTTCTGTTTCTCCTGCTTCAGATTCTGCTTCTGCTTCTTCGGCTTCTCCTGTTTCTTCTGCTTCTGCTTCTTCTACTTCTCCTGCTTCTCTTTCTGCTTCTCCTTCTTCTTCTCCATCTGCTTCTGCTTCTGCTCTTCTCCTTCTTCTGTTTCTTTTGCTTCTGTTTCTTCTGCTTCTTCTTCTTCCGTTTTTTTCTGATTCTAATTCTGTTTCTCCTTCTTTTCCTCTTTCTGCTTCTACTTCTGCTTCTTCTGATTCTCCTGCTTCTCCTTCTTGTTCTCCTTCTGTTTCTGCTTCTCTTTCTGCTTCTGCTTCTCCTTCTGCTGCTCCTTCTCCTTCTTCTGCTTCTCCCACTGCTTCTTTTTCTGCTTCTTTTGCTTATTCTTTTTCTTCGGCTTCTGCTTCTCCTGATTCTGCTTCTTCTGCTTCTACTGCTTCTCCTTACGATTCTCCTTATGCTACTGCTTCTTCTTCTTCGTCTTCTTCTTCTTCTTCATCTTCTTCTCTTTCGTCTGCTTCTGCTTTTCCTGCTTCTTCTGCTTCTACTGCTTCTCTTTCTGCTTCTCATTCTGCTTCTGCTTCTCCTTCTGCTTCTCCTATTGCTTCTGCTGCCCTTCCTTCTCCTTCTCCTTCTCCTACTTCTGCTTCTCCTTCTGCTTCTTCTTCTTCTTCTTCTCCTGCTTCTCCTTCTGCATCTTCTTCTCCTTCTGCATCTCCTTTTGCTTCTCCTTTTGCTGCTCCTTCTACGTCTTCTCCTACTCCCTCTGATTCTGCTTCTTATGCTTATTCTTTTTCTTCTGCTTCTCCTGCTTCTGCTTCTTCTGCTTCTACTGCTTCTCCTTATGCTTCTTCTTCTCCTCCTCCTCCTCCTCCTTCTTGTTCTTCTTCTTCTTCTTCTTCTTCTTCTTGTTCTTCTTCTTCTTCTTTACTTCTTCTTCTTCTTCTTCTTCTTCTTCTTCTTCTTCTTCTTCTTCTTCTTCTTCTTCTTCTTCTTCTTCTTCTTCTTCTTCTTCTTCTTCTTCTACTTGTTCTTCTTCTTCATCTTCTTATGCTTAATCTGCTCCTGATTATCTGCTTCTTCTGGTAATCTTTCTGATAAAAATTCTGCTTCTGCATCACCATCAGCTAAAAAAATTAGATCAGACGCACTTACTGCTCCATCTCAACATAAAATCCTTATAAGGACACAGGATACTACAGCTTCTTCATCTTCTCCATAAACGACCTACGTCAAGTGCTACTTCCACTGTCTGCTGGTTTATTCAGGATGCTACTACACCTTCAACTTCACCTTAAGGGATATACGGGTACGCATATTAGATCCACATACTGGCTGCTAG
>NW_012299334.1:0-3774 GCF_000151885.1 Dipodomys ordii | reverse complement strand
TGGGTCCCCCAAGCAAATATGAAAGAAATAATCTGCTTAACCCTTAGTAGCATAAGAATGAAACCTCCCTTCATGGATTTTTATAGTAAAGGGTTAAAATAGAGGTTAGAATGTGCTGGGGTTATTTCCTGTTAGTGTTCTGGAAACTACTTTGAGTGGGTAAGGGTCAATTTTGGTGGCTCTTTATGTGTCTTTGATGTGAAATTGGGATCTTAGAAATTTAGCCATGAACGTTTTGAGTCTAGGTGCACATGAATTTGTTCTTTTTCCCTATTCTTCTTTTTGGGGGAAGCTAACTGGAGTGGAGTTGATTAGATCCTTTGCTTATAATCAAGGAGTCAGTGAGCTGAGAGGTTTTAGTGGACACTGGTCTCCAGGGAAGCTCTGTGTTATTGTCATTCTCTGTGTTATTATCATTCATCTACCTTTCCTTCCTGTATCCAACCCTTACTGATTCTGCTCGGGAACAAGCACTGAGCTTACAAGTATCTGTTTATTCTCCAATTACTTTGCCTAGCCGACTTGCTTAGTCTTCAAGGTTTGAATCAATGAATGGGTGAAGTTAAGAAATTAGGTGAAAAATTAATTTTGCATAGAGGTGGTGGGTACCTACTGACTGAGATGCTGCTAGTGGTAAATGGCTATGCATCACTCTGGCCTCTGCTACGGGTGCTGAGATGACTCTAAAAAAGGAAGCTGGGCATGCGGGGTTGTTTAGTGAATAAACATGGCCCAGTTAGTAATTTTTCATCCTCGTCCTGTTCGTTTACACATAATAAAGCTGAGAACTCCAAATATCACGGTACCCCTGTATTGGAGGGTACCCAATCAAGAAAGAGAGGGATCTCAGTTCGAGGCCTCCGGGGGAGGGGAGGCCCTCCCCCTCCGCAACACGTCGGCTGGCGGTCGAAACCCCGCCCTCCCCCCTCCCCGTCGTCATGGCTACGGCAGAGGAAAAGCAAATGATGATAATAATGAATCATAACAACCTATATGTATGTGTATGTCAGAACTCTCACTCCCCACTGCCGGGTAGGTGAGGACTGACTGACTGAGTGAGTGACTGACCCGACCCGTGTTTTGCCCCTCCCGCCGCCCCATCCACCTTGTCGACGGCGAACGCGCGCCATTTAGCGGTGGTTTTGTGAATTGCAGTTTTCTCTCATGAAATGCATGGGGGAAAAAAAAGAACAAACAAACCACGCACTGACTAACTGAGAAAACCGGCCCAGGCTGGCTGGCCCCGAGAGAGACTGCCTTCTTTTCAGACAAGGGGTGGGGTGGGGATGATGATGTGCCTCGTTGGAGTATGGGGCCCATGCATAGGCAGGCAGGCAGGCAGGCAGGCTCGGAGTGGGACCATTGTGTGTTGGAGCGCCAGTACAGTAGCTCAAGCCCCAGGATTGACTGGCAAGTCGAGAGGAAAAGGAGGGAGGGAGAGCGGGCGGGCGGGCAGGCGGGAGAGAGAATTCAAACGAGAGAGAGAGAGAGAGAGAGAGAGACAGACAGACAGACAGACAGACAGACAGAGACAAAGAGAGACACAGAGAGAGAAATAGAGAAACAGAAACAGAGAGACAAGAGACAGAGACGTGGTGAATTGGTCCGGCTGGACTACATACATGCTCTGTCGCGTCCGATCTTTGAGTTTCCTCAAAGATGCACGCACGCACACACACAGATACACTGAGATGCCCTCTGCCCCCTCTTCTCTCCTCTCCAATTCCCCCGCCCCCTCCCCCCTCAGCCCCCCGTCAGGCACCAGAAATGAGATCCCTCCCCTTCGCCTATTGCGTCAATTACAAACAAAAGGCAGCGTGAGATTCAAGCAAATTTGTTTTATTTTGTTCCGAGGGTAGGGTTGTGGATTTTGGTGCGGGGGGGGGGGTCGGAGTTCGTGGTCGTGGTCGAGTAATCGCCTGCGGGGTGGGGTGAGGATGGACGGTTACGCCACTTGCATGGATGGCTCGCGTTCCCCTCTGGCTGTCTGGTTGCCGCTGAGTGCCTCAGATATCACCATCCGGTCAGGAAGCAGGGGCTGGAAGATAAAGAGATATTAAAGAGATAATTAGGAGCAGGACTCCAGGGAAGCCCGAAGCCGGGGGGGGGGTGGGGGGAGGGGGGAGGGAGAGAATGGTGGAGAGGAGGGGAGACGGATCTATCCAGGGAACGAGCGACTCCTCCCCTTTCCCCTCCCCCTCCGCAACACGTCGGCTGGCGGTCGAAACCCCGCCCTCCCCCCCTCCGCGTCGTCATGGCTACGACAGAGGAAAAGCAAATGATGATAATAATGAATCATAACAACCTATATGCATGTGTATGTCAGAACTCTCACTCCCCACTGCCGGGTAGGTGAGGACTGACTGAGTGAGTGAGTGACTGACCCGACCCGTGTTTTCCCCTCCCGCCGCCCTATCCACCTTGTCGACGGCGAACGCGCGCCATCTAGTGGTGGTTTTGTGAAATGCAGTTTTCTCTCATGAAATGCATGGGGGAAAAAAAAGAACAAACAAACCACGCACTGACTGACTGAGAAAACCGGCCCAGGCTGGCTGGCCCCGAGAGAGACTGCCTTCTTTTCAGAGAAGGGGTGGGGTGGGGATGATGATGTGCCTCGTTGGAGTATGGGGCCCATGCATAGGCAGGCAGGCAGGCAGGCAGGCTCGGAGTGGGACCGTTGTGTGTTGGAGCGCCAGTACAGTAGCTCAAGCCCCAGGATGACTGGCAAGTCGAGAGGAAAAGGAGGGAGGGAGTGCGGGTGGGCGGGCGGGCGGGAGAGAGAATTCAAACGAGAGAGAGAGAGAGAGAGACAGACAGACAGACAGACAGACAGACAGACAGACAGAGACAAAGAGAGACACAGAGAGAGAAATAGAGAAACAGAAACAGAGAGACAAGAGACAGAGACATGGTGAATTGGTCCGGCTGGACTACATACATGCTCTGTCGCGTCCGATCTTTGAGTTTCCTCAAAGATGCACGCACGCACACACACAGATACACTGAGATGCCCTCTGCCCCCTCTTCTCTCCTCTCCAATTTCCCCGCCCCAGCCCCCTCCCCCCCCCCGGTCAGGCACCAGAAATGAGATCCCTCCCCTTCGCCTATTGCGTCAATTACAAACAAAAGGCAGCGTGAGATTCAAGCAAATTTGTTTTATTTTGTTCCGAGGGTAGGGTTCTGGATTTTGGTGCGGGGGTGGGGGGGTCGGAGGTCGTGGTCGTGGTCGAGTAATCGCCTGCGGGGGTGGGGGGGTGAGGATGGACGGTTACGCCACCTGCATGGATGGCTCGCGTTCCCCTCTGGCTGTCTGGTTGCCGCTGAGTGCTTCTGATATCACCATCCGGTCAGGAAGCAGGGGCTGGAAGATAAAGAGATATTAAAGAGATAATTAGGAGCAGGACTCCAGGGAAGCCCGAAGGCGGGGGGGGGACGACTAACGCCTGTCAATCCAGCTATTCCGGAAGATTTGATCTGATCATCTTGGTCAAAAGCCAACCTGGACTCAAAACTCTTGGAGCCACTTAGCGCCAATAATAAGGCTCTGGCTTTAATATTTTAACTATTGGCTATATTAAAGGACAGCATCTATGCTACTGAGTTCGGTCCCATGACTGGTTGCAATAGAAATGAAGTAAAACGATCCGATTCTTGATGAATGGAGTCTGATAATGCTCCGATGAGTTCTATGGAGCTTACAATATGACCTACCATACTCTACACATGATCTTATCTCCAAGGATAGAATCAGGATCCGCACGCTCTGCAAGCTGG
>NW_012299333.1:0-3774 GCF_000151885.1 Dipodomys ordii | reverse complement strand
GAAGCCAGAAGAAGAAGAAACAGAAGAAGGAGAAGGAGCAGAAGCAGAAGAAGAAGCAGAAAAAGAAGCAGGAAAAGCAGAAGAAGCAGAAGCAGGAGAAGCAGAAGGAGAAGAAACAGGAGAAGGACAAGAAGCAGAAGCAGAAGCAGAAGGAGAAGCAGAAACAGAAGGAGAAGCCGAAAGAGAAAGAGGGGAAGCAGAAGAAGCAGAAGCAGGAGAAGTAGAAGCATAAGAATCCGAAGAAGCAGAAGCAGAACCTGAAGCAGAAGGAGAAGCAGGAGAAGCAGAAGAAGCCGAATCTGGAGAAGCAGAATGAGAAGCTGAAATAGAAGCAGAAGCAGAAGCAGAATGAGAACCAAAAGCAGAAGGAGAAGCAGAAGAAACAGAAGAAGCAGAAGCAGTAGCGGTTGCAGCAGAAGCAGAAGGAGAAGCAGAAGGAAAAGCAGAAGAACGAGAAGGAGAAGGAGAAGCAGAAGGAGAATCAGAAGGAGAAGCAGAAGAAGCAGAAGGAGAAGCAGAAGGAGAAACAGAAGCAGAAGAAACATCAGAAATAGAAGCAGAAGCAGAAGAAGATGCAGAAGGAGAAGCAGGAGAAGCAGAAGCAGAATGAGAAGCAGAAAGAGAAGCAGTAGAAGCAGAAGAAGCAGGAAAAGCAGAAGCAGAGGAAAGAGAAGAAGACGAAGAAGAAGAAGAAGCATAAGGAGAAGCATAAGGAGAAGCATAAGGAGAAGTATAAGGAGAAGCAGTAGAAGCAGAAGAAGCAGAAGCAGGAGAAGCAGAAGCAGAAGAAAAAGAATAAGCAAAAGAAGCAGAAGCAGAAGCAGTGGGAGAAGCAGAAGAAGGAGAAGGAGCAGGAGAAGGAGAAGTTGAAGCAGAAAGAGAAGCAGAAACAGAAGGAGAACAAGAAGGAGAAGCAGGAGAACCAGAAGAAGCAGGAGAAGAAGAAGCAGAAGAAACAGGAGAAGCCGAAGAAGCAGAAGCACAATCTGAAGCAGGAGAAACAGAAGAAGCACAATCTGAAGCAGAAGCAGAAGAAACAGAAATAGTAGAATAAGCAGAAGCAGAAGCACCAGGACATGCAGAAGAACAAGAAGGAGAAGGCGAAAGAGAAGGATTAGTATTAGGAGAAGCAAAAGGATAAGCTGAAGCAGAAAGAGACGCAGAAGGAGAAGCAGCACGAGAAGTAGGAGAAGCAGGAGAAGAAGAAGCAAGAGAAGCAGAAGAAACAGAAGAACGCAGAAGCAGAATGAGAAGCAGAAGGAGAAATTGAAGCAGAAGGAGAAGAAGAAGCAGAAGGAGAAGCAGAAGAAAGAGAAGGAGAAGTAGAAGCAGAAAGAGAAGCAGAAAGAGCAGCACAACGAGAAGCACAACGAGAAGCAGGAGAAGCAGAAGCAGGAGAAGCAGAAGCAGAAGAAACATAAGAAGGAGAAGAAGCAGAAGCAGAAGGAGAAGCAGAAACAGAAGGAAAAGCAGAAATAGAAGCAGGAGCAGCAGAAGAAGCAGCAGCAGGAGAAGCAGAAGCAGAAGAAGCCGAAGAAGCAGAAGCAGAACCTGAAGCATAAGGAGATACAGGAGAAGCAGAAGAAGCAGAATCTGGAGAAGCAGAAGGAGAAGCAGAAGCAGAAAGAGAAGCAAAAGCAGAAGGAGAAGCAGAGGGAGAAGCAGAAGAAACAGAAGAAGCAGAGGCAGTCGCAGAAGAAGCAGAAGATGCAGAAGCAGGCGTAGAAGCAGAAGAAGGAGAAGCATAAAGAGAAACAGAAGGAGAAGCAGGAGAAGCAGAAGCAGGAGAAGCAGAATCAGAAGAAATAGAAGAAGGAGAAGAAGCAGAAGAAGGAGAAGACGCAGAAGCAGAAAGAGAAGCAGAAACAGAAGGAGAAGCAGAAAAAGAAGCAGAAGAAGCCGAAGAAGCAAAAGCAGAAACTAAAGCAGAAGGAGAAGCAGGAGAAGCAGAAGAAGCAGAATATGGAGAAGAAGAAGGAGAAGCAGAAGGAGAAGCAGAAGCAGAAAGAGAAGCAAAAGCAGAAGGAGAAGCAGAAGAAACAGAAGAAGCAGAATCAGTAGTAGAAGAAGCTGAAGATGCAGAAGCAAAAAGAGAAGCAGAAGAAATAGCAGAAGAACGAGAAGGAGAAATAGAAGGAGAAGCAGAAGGAGAAACAGGAAAAGCAGAAGAAACAGAAGCAGACGGAGAAGCAGAAGAAGGAGAAGGAGAAGCCGGAGCAGAAGAAGAAGCAGAAGGAAAACCACAAGCAGAAGGAGATGCAGAAGGAGAAGCAGGAAATGCAGAAGACGCAGAAGCAGAAGGAGAAGAAGAAGGAGGAGAATCAGAGTGAGAAGAAGCAGAAGCAGAAATAGAAAGAGAAGCCGACGAAGAGAAGCAGAACGAGAAGCAGGAGAAGCAGAAGAAGCACAAGTGGGAGAAGCAGAAGAAGAAGAAACAGAAGAAGGAGAAGGAGCAGAAACAGAAGGAGAAGCAGAAGGAGAAGCAGAAAGAGAAGCAGGAAAAGCAGAAGAAGCAGAAGCAGGAGAAGCAGAAGGAGAAGAAACAGGAGAAGGACAAGAAGCAGAAAGAGAAGCAGTAGAAGCAGAATAAGCAGGAAAAGCAGAAGCAGAAGAAAGAGAAGAAGAAGACGAAGAAGAAGAAGAAGAAAAAGAAGCAGCAGCATAAGGAGAAGCATAAGGAGAAGCATAAGGAGAAGTATAAGGAGAAGCATTAGAAGCAGAAGAAGCAGAAGCAGGAGAAGCTGAAGCAGAAGAAAAAGAATAAGCAAAAGAAGCAGAAGCAGAAGCAGTGAGAGAAGCAGAAGAAGGAGAAGGAGAAGGAGCAGCAGAAGGAGAAGCAGAAGCAGAAAGAGAAGCAGAAACAGAAGGAGAACAAGAAGGAGAAGCAGGAGAAGCAGAAAGAGAAGGAGAAGAAGGAGAAGCAGAAGTAGAATCAGAAGAAACAGAAGAAGAAGAAGCAGAAGAAACAGAAGCAAAAGAAACAGAAGAAGGAGAAGAGCAGAAGCAGAAGCAGAAGGAGAAGCCGAAGCAGAAGGAGAAGCAGAAAGAGAAGCAGGAGAACCAGAAGAAGCAGGAGAAACAGGAGAAGCCGAAGAAGCAGAAGCAGAACTGAAGCTAAGGAGATACAGGAGAAGCAGAAGAAGCAGAATCTGGAGAAGCAGAAGGAGAAGCAGAAGCAGAAAGAGAAGCAAAAGCAAAAGGAGAAGCATAAGGAGAACCAGAAGAAACAGAAGAAGCAGAGACAGTAGCAGAAGATGTAGAAGCAGAAGGAGAAGCAGAAGGAAAAGCAGAAGAACGAGAAGGAGAAGGAGAAACAGAATGAGAAGCAGAAAGAGAAGCAGAAGAAGGAGAAGGAGAAGGAAAAGCAGTAGGAGAAGCAGAAAGAGCAGCATAAGGAGAAGCAGGAGATGCAGAAACAGGAGAAGCAGAAGCAGAAGAAACAGGAGAAGGACAAGAAGCAGAAGCAGAAGGAGAAGCAGAAACAGAAGGAGAAGCAGAAAGAGAAGGAGGGAAACCAGAAGAAGCAGAAGCAGGAGAAGCAGAAGCATAAGAATGCGAAGACGCAGAAGCAGAACCTGAAGCAGAAGGAGAAGCAGAAGTAGCAGAATCTGGAGAAGCAGAATGAGAAGCAGAAGGAGAAGCAGAAGCAGAAAGAAAATCAAAAGCAGAAGGAGAAGCAGAAGAAACAGAAGTAGAAGCAGTAGCAGGTGTAGCAGAAGCAGAAGGAAAAGCAGAAAAACAGGAAGGAGAAGGAGAAACAGAAGGAGAAGTATG
>NW_012299332.1:0-3775 GCF_000151885.1 Dipodomys ordii | reverse complement strand
CCGCTGTGTCCTTGCTGTTTCCCATGCTGTGTTCTGCTGTGTCCTCGCTGTATCCCCCGTTGTGTCCCGTTGTGTACCCAGCTGTGTACCCCGCTGTGTCCCGCTGTGTCCCCGCTGTATCGACACTGTGTCCCGCTTGGTCCGGCGGTGTCCTCGCTGTGTTCCCCGCTGTGTCCCGCTGTGTCCCGCTGTTTACCCCTCTGTGTCCCCCGCTGTGTCCCGCTGTGTCCCGCTGTGTACTGCTGTGTCCCCCGCTGAGTCCCGCTGTGTCCCCGCTGTGTCCCAATGTGTCCTCGCTGTGTCCCGCGCTGGGTCCCGCTGTGTCCCCCCTGTGTCCCCCGCTGTGTCCCGCTGTGTCCCGCTGTGTTTCCTGCTGTGTCCTCTGCTCTGTCCCACTGTGTCCCCCTCTGTGTCCTGCTGTGTCCCGCTGTGTCCCCCCTGTGTCCCCCGCTGTGTCCTGCTGTGTCGTCGCTGTGTCCCCAGCTGTGTCCACACTTTGTTCCCCGTGTGTCCCGCTGTGTACCCCTCTGTGTCCCGCTGTGTCATGCTGTGTCCCGCTCTTTCTCCACTGTGTCCCGGTGTGTCCCGCTGTGTCCCTGTTGTGTGCCCGGTGTGTCCCGCTGTGTACCCCGCTTTGTCTAGCTGTGTCACTGCTCTGTCCCGCTGTGTACTGCTGTGTCCCCCGCTGAGTCCCACTGTGTCCCCGCTGTGTCCCAATGTGTCCTCGCTGTATCCCCCCCTGTGTCCCGCTGTGTCCCCCCTGTGTCCCCCGCTGTGTCCCGCTGAGTTCCTCTGTGTCCCCTGCTGTGTCCCACGCTCTGTCCTACTGTGTCCCCCTCTGTGTCCCGCTGTGTCCCTCTGTGTACTGCAGTGTCCCCCGCTGAGTCCCGCTGTGTCCCCGCTGTGTCCCAATGTGTCTTCGCTCTGTCCCACGCTGTGTCCCCCTCTGTCCCCCGCTGTGTCCCGCTGTGTACCCCGCTGTATCCCGCTGTGTCACGCTTTGTCCCGCTCTTTCCCCACTGTGTCCCGTTGTATCCCGGCTGTGTGCCCGCTGTGTTCCACTGTGTAATCTGCTGTGTCTCGCTTTGTACCCGTTGTGTCTCGCTGTGTCCCCCGCTCTGTCCCCCGCTGTGTCCCGCCTTGTCCCCCTCTGTGTCCCGCTGTGTCCTGCTGTGTCCCGCTGTATCCACGCAGTGTCCCACTTTATCCCACTGTGTCCCGCTGTGTTCCGTGTTGTCCCGTTTGTGCCCCTCAGGGTCCCCCGCTGTGTCCCAACTGTGTCCCCGCTGTGTCCCGCTGTGTCCTCTATGTGTCCCCTGCTGTGTCCTGCTCTGTTCCCCGCTGTGTCGCCCACTTTGTCCCAACTGTGCCCCGCTGTGTCCTGCTGTGTCCCGCTGTGTCCC
Organism: Dipodomys ordii; assembly: GCF_000151885.1. Classification (NCBI taxonomy): domain Eukaryota; kingdom Metazoa; phylum Chordata; class Mammalia; order Rodentia; family Heteromyidae; genus Dipodomys; species Dipodomys ordii. The sequence goes on along the minus strand of NW_012299332.1, from coordinate 2,372 downwards.
GCTGTATCCCGCTATGTCCCCCACTATGTCCCGTTGTGTCCCCAGCTGTGTACCCCGCTGTGTCCCGCTGTGTCCCCGCTGTATCGAAGCTATGTCCCGCTGGGTCCCGCTGGGTCCTCTTTGTGTACCCCGCTGTGTCCCACTGTGTCCCCCGCTGTGTCCCTCGCTGGGTTCCGCTGTGTCCCCTGCTGTGTCCCGCTGTATCCTCCCTGTGTCCCCTGCGGTGTCCCGCTGTGTCCCCTGCTGTGTCACTCGCTGTTTCCCTGCTGTGCCCCACTGTGTCACACTGTGTCCCGCTGTGTCCTGCTGTGTCCCCCGCTGAGTCCCGCTGTGTACGCGCTGTGTCCCAATGTGTCCTCGCTGTGTCCCCCGCTGTGTCCCGCTGTGTCCCGCTGTGTCCCTCTGTGGCACCTGCTGTATCCCCGCTCTGTCCCACTCTGTGCCCCGCTTTGTCCAGCTGTGTCCACTGCTGTGACCCCGTTGTGCCTTGCTGTGTCCGGCTCTGTACCCCACTGTGTCCAGCTGTGTCCCCGCTGTGTCCTCGATGTGTCCCCTGCTGTGTCCTGCTCTGTTCCCCGCTGTGTCGCCCACTTTGTCCCAACTGTGCCCCGCTGTGTCCCGCTGTGTCCCGCTGTATCCCGCTATGTCCCCCACTATGTCCCGTTGTGTCCCCAGCTGTGTACCCCGCTGTGTCCCGCTGTGTCCCCCACTGTATCGAAGCTATGTCCCGCTGGGTCCCGCTGGGTCCTCTTTGTGTACCCCGCGGTGTCCCGCTGTTTCCCCTGCTGTGTCACTCGCTGTGTCCCTGCTGTGCCCCACTGTGTCCAACTGTGTCCCGCTGTGTCCTGCTGTGTCCCCCGCTGAGTCCCGCTGTGTGCCTGCTGTGGCCCAATGTGTCCTCGTTGTGTCCCCCGCTGTGTCCCGCTGTGTCCCGCTGTGTCCGTCTGTGGCACCTGCTGTATCCCCGCTTTGTCCCACTCTGTGCCCCGCTTTGTCCGGCTGTGTCCACTGCTGTGACCCCGTTGTGCCTTGCTGTGTCCGGCTCTGTACCTCACTGTGTCCAGCTGTGTCCCCGCTGTGTCCCGCTGTGTCCCCCACTGTGTCCCAATGTGTCCCCTGCTGTGTCCCCCACTGTGTCCCGCTGTGTCCCCTGCTGTGTCTGGCTGTGTCCCCCGCTGTGTCCCTCTGGGTCCACTGCTGTGACCCCGTTGTGCCTGGCTGTGTCCCGCTGTGTCCCCCACTGTGTCCCGCTGTGTCCTCGCTGTGCCCATTGTGTCCCCGCTGTTTCCCTGCTGGGTCCTGCTGGGTCCCGCTGGGTCCCGCTGGGTCCCCCGCTTTGTCCCGCTGTGTCCCCGCAGTGTCCCCGCTGTGTCCCGCTGTGTCCCACTGTGTCCTGTGGTGTCCCGATTTGTCCCCCGCTATGTCCCCTGCTGAGTCCCCTCTGTGTCCCCGCTGTGTCCCGCTGTGTCCCCCGCTGTGTCCCGCTGTGTCCCCCGCTGTGTCCTGCTGTGTCCCGCTGTGTCCTGCTGGGTCCCGCTGTGTCCCCGCTGTGTCCCCACTGTGTCCCACTGTGTCCCCGCAGGTTCACCGCTGTTTCACGCTGTGTTCCGTGGTGTCCCGCTTTGTCCCCCGCTGTGGCCCCCCCTCAGCCACCTGTGTACCCGCTGTGTCCCGCTGTGTCCTCGCTGTGTCCGCCTCTGTCTCCTGCTCTGTCCACCGCTGTGTCTCACGCTTTGTCCCCGCTGGGTCCCGCTGTGTTCCTCTCTGCCCCCCACTGTGTCCCCCGCTGAGTCCTCTATGTGTCGCCGCTGTGTCCTCGCTGTGTCCCCTGCTGTCTCCCGCTTTGTCCCATGCTTTGTTCCCACTGGGTCCCGCTGTGTCCCGCTCTGTCCCCCACTGTGTCCCCCGCTGAGTCCTCTATGTGTCGCCGCTGTGTCCCGCTGTGTCCTCGCTGTGTCCCCTGCTGTCTCCCGCTTTGTCCCACGCTGTGTCCCGCTGTGTCCCGCTGTGTCCTCGCTGTGTCCTCCGCTGTGTCCTGCTGTGTTCCTGCTGTGTCCCAAGCTGTGTCCCGCTGTGTCCCGCTGTGTGCCCCGCTGTGTCCCCCTATGTTCCCGCATTGTCCCCGCTGTGTCCCCGCTGTGTCCTCGCTGTGTTCCCCGCTGTGTCCCGCTGTGTCCCCCGCTGTGTCCCGCTGTGTCTACTGCTGTGTCCCCACTGTGTCCCCCTGTGTCTCGCTGTGTCCCGCTGTGTCCTCGCTGTTTCCCACGCTGTGTTCTGCTGTGTGCTCGCTGTGTCCCCCGCTGTGTCCCATTGTGTCCCACAGCTGTGTACCCCGCTGTGTCCCGCTGTGTCCCCGCTGTATCGACGTTGTA
>NW_012299331.1:0-1510 GCF_000151885.1 Dipodomys ordii | reverse complement strand
ACAGAACATACAATTATCCAAGACAAATCCTAGAAATATGATCTATTCAATATTTGGAAGACGCCATCAGAAGGCGAATGTGAGGATACTGGGTGTAGAGGAGCACCTAGAGACAAAAGTTAATGGTCTAGGAAATTTATTTAACAGAATCCTAGCAGAGAACTTCCCAAACATGCAAAAAATATAGGCCTATTCAGATACAAGAAGCTATTAGAACTCCATGAGTCTCTGCCTGGCTTTGGGATGAGAATTATGATGGCTTCATAGAAAGAATTCTGTAGTGAACTTTCTCTGTCAATTTCATTGAAGAGTTTTTTGGAGTATTGATGTGAGATATGCTTTGAAGGCCTTGTAGAATTCTTTTGTAAATCCATCCAGACCAGAACAGAACATCCCACCGTCACATTGTAATCTGCACAGGATCAATTCAGACCAAGGAAAGGATCCTTAAATCTGTCAAGGAGAACAGATCACTTGCCTCTAAAAGGAAAACAATTAGAATAACCTCAGATTTCTCAGCAGAGATGAATAAAGCAAGAGCCTGGCATGATGTATGCCATGCCCTAAAGATAACTAAGTATCAGCCAAGAATACTGTTCCCAGCTAAACCATCCTTCATAACCGAAGATCAAATAAAAACAGTCCAATGCAAAGAAAAATTGAAACAATATATCTCCACAAAACCAGCTGTACAAAAGATACTTAAAGATGTCCTACACATAAAAAAACAACAAGACCACAGTAAAGGGTGAGAAACTGCATTCAAGGGAATAAAATTAGAACTCAAAACCAAAAGCCACAAATGAAGTCCTGTAACACATGGAGTTTGAACAACACACTGTTGAATCACAAATGGGTCATGGAAGAGATTAGAAAGGAAATACAAATGTTCATGATAGTCAACAAAAATGAACACACAAATTACCAGCTCCTCTGGGACACAGGAAAGGCAGTACAGAGAGGCAAGTTTATAGTTGTGAGTTCCTATATCAATAAATTAGAGAGATCTGAAACCAACAATTTAATAAGACATCTGAACCTCCTTAAAAAAGAGCAGCAAGATAAACTCCAATCCAAGAAATGGAAAGAAATAATTAAAATTAAATCAGAATTAAATGAATTAGAATCCAAAAACATTATATAAAGAACAAACAAAACAAAGAATTGGTTCTTCAAAAAATTTAACAAAATTGATAGACCCTTAGCAATTCTTACCAGACAAAGAAGACAAGACACCCAAATAAGCTCAAAGATGAGAATGGAAACATCACCACAGAAACAACCAAGATTCAGAACATTGTAAGGGAATACTTCTCAAACCATTATGCTAATAAGTTTGAGAACCTGGCAGAAATGGATATTTTCCTAGCTAATATCGACTTGCAGAAACAACCTAGATGAGATAAATCAAGTAACATGTCCGTATCAATCATAGAAATAGAAAGATCAATAAGAAACCTCCCATCTAAGAAAAGCCCAGGACCAGATGGATTTACAAAGTAATTCTACA
>NW_012299330.1:0-2546 GCF_000151885.1 Dipodomys ordii | reverse complement strand
CCATGTAAATTATTGAATTCGGACAAAAGTGTAAGTGAGATCAGTGGAGAAAGTTATTAAAAATCCAGCTTCCAAAAATCTGAATTGTGTGAAAATAAAGCATATAAATTTAGTTTTAGCAAATCATGATTAAGAAGGCAGTTAAGCAAAGCATATCTTGGCCTATCAAAAAAGCAAAGAAACTTCTCAATGAAGATATAGTAAATCAGGAAAATACACAAGTAAAAAGATAGACATGGGCACTAGGATTAAAATATACAGATGAGAAAAATAGCAACAATATGTTAAATACTGATCTACCCAACCACACAATAGTTTTATTGAAGTTAGCTATCCTAAACCCTGCTAAAGAGAAAAATTGTAAGATACACTCAGATACACTCTTTAAGAAAAACTAGTTGAAAAACATAGTTTAGCATCAGATCAATAAGTCATTGTGTATAGTAGAAATAAAAAAACAAGTCCAGGGCTTCCCCGAGGTTCTTTTTTTTTTTTTTTGATTGTGATTAAGTGATTACATAATTTCCGGAAATTCACAGTATTGTGGAATAATGATGCTCATTTAAAGTCACAAGTTCATTCTAACTTTCCTGGAGCAAATTGTCTATCACAGTCTGTAATATATAACGGTGCTCACATGTTATATACCATATATGTGATCAGCAGCATGGGGATATTTAGTAGTGGTTCAACCAGATGAGTGGGATTCTTTGTTTTTTAAGTCCTGTTAGTTTTGTCATATCACCTAACATTTTTGATTTAGCATCCACTTATCAGGGAGACCATGTACCGTTTGTCTCTTTGTTCTTGGCTTACCTCGCTCAACATGATTCCTTCTAGCTCCATCCATTTCCCTGCAAATGCCATTATTTTGTCATTTCTAATGGCTGCATAATATTCCATTGTGTATAGATACCACAATTTTTGGATCCATTCATCTGTGGTGGGGCATCTAGGTTGATTCCATATCCTAGCTATTGCGAACAGTGCTGCAATAAACATGGAGGTGCACGTGTCCTTGTATATTGGTTCCTGTTGTTCAGGGTAGATGCCTAGAAGTGGTATGACTGGGTCGTAAGGGAGGTCAATCTTTAGCTTTCTAAGGACCCTCCAGACTGCCTTCCAAATGGTTGTATAAGTGTACATTCCCACCAGCAGTGTAATAGGGTTCCTCTTTCTCCACATCCCCTCCAGCATTTGTTGTTGGCTGATTTGTGGATGTGGGACATTTGACTGGGGTAAGGTGGTATCTCACGGTTGTCTTTATTTGCATTTCCTTCACCACCAGGGATGATGAACATTTCCTCATGTGTTTCTTTGCCATTTTTATTTCTTCATTTGAGAAGTCCCTCTTTAGTTCCCTTGCCCATTTAGTAATTGGTTTGTTAGGTTTGGGAGGGATTAGTTTCTTGAGTTCCCTGTATATACAGGATGTTAACCCCTTGTCTGATATATTTGCTGGTAAATATTTTTTCCCAATTAGTTGGTTGTCTTTCTAGCTTAGTTGCGATAGCTTTATCTGTGCAGAAGCTTTTTTAGATATGTATTTTAATGTTTTTTTTCTTTCATGCATGTGTTTCTAACGCATTTATAAGATTATTTCTTTGTTGCTTTGTATGTCCCTCCCCCACAGTATAACCCCTGCTTTCACTATATTTGATGTCAGTATAACTTGTGGAGGAGATGGGGAAAAACAAGTCGTTTAAGGATACAGGTGGACCTGTTGCAACAATGAGAAGTACAAGTTGTCATGTCGAAAACGAGCTTTACAATGTTGGTGCGGGGGTGGGGGGTGGGGGGGGAGGATTGGGACTGGGGGGGTAGGGGGGAGCCTGGGAAGGGATGTGAAGGATAAACAAAGGAGGAGGCCGCAATGCTTGGTAAGAAATGTATGCATTATCCTGCCCATGTAATTGTAACCCCTCTGTACAGTATGTTCACAAATAAAATAAAATAAATTAATAAAAAAATAAAATAAAATCTCTTTGGTTTTTTTTCTGTGCTAGGATTTGAACTCAGGTCTTGTGTTGATTAGGTAAGTACTCTACCATCTGAGCCTTCCAACCCAGGTTCTATTTTTTATAAGGTCATCACAAAACAATTTTTGTCAAGGGGGACACCTACCCAGAAGCTGTTGGTAGATTCAGAACAGCTAAGAAGTTTCCTTCTGTTACTGGTGATACATTGCTCTGTTCTGGTCTGTGACCTTGCTGTGGTGACCTTGTTACTGTCTGTCTGTGAAGCTCTGATTCTTTCATCAACTCTTGGGATTAATTTTTTTTAACTACTTGATGATATACCTGGCTATGATTATTCTCTGAGCTCATTTCAGAAGAAATGTGGTGCACAGAAAAGAGAAGGTGTGGCTTATACAACTGTGGATGGAGTTACAGCAACAACTTGCTTATGTGACCAGGAAGGAAGTAGTGGATTTTTTTTGAGGGGTATGTGTGTACGAGAACTTTGTGTATGCTAAGCAAGCACTCAGCCACTGAGCATCCCCCTAGACCTCAATGTAGAAGATTTTCAATTAACAGAAGTATATT
>NW_012299329.1:0-2500 GCF_000151885.1 Dipodomys ordii | reverse complement strand
AGCAGAAAGAGGAGAAGAAGGAGAAGCAGAAGTAGAATCAGAAGAAACAGAAGAAGAAGCAGAAGAAACAGAAGCAAAAGAAACAGAAGAAGGAGAAGAGCAGAAGGAGAAGCAGAAGCGAAGGAGAAGCAGAAAGAGAAGCAGGAGAAGCAGAAGCAGGAGAAGCAGAAGCAGAAGAAACAGGAGAAGCTGAAGAAGCAGAAGCAGAATCTGAAGCAGAAGGAGAAACAGAAGAAGCACAATCTGAAGCAGAAGCAGAAGAAACAGTAATAGTATAATAAGCAGAAGCAGAAGGAACAAGAGAAGCAGAAGAAGAAGAAGTCGGAGAAGGCGAGAGAGAAGGATTAGGAGTAGGAGAAGCAAAAGGATAAGCAGAAGCAGAAAGAGACGCAGAAGGAAAAGCAGCACGAGAAGTAGGAGAAGCAGGAGAAGCAGAAGCAGGAGAAGCAGAAGAAACAGAAGACGCAGAAGCAGAATGAGAAGCAGAAGGAGAAATTGAAGCAGAAGCAGAAGGAGAAGCAGAAGCAAAAGGAGAAGCAGAAGCAAAAGGAGAAGCAGAAGAAGAGAAGGAGAAGCAGGACGAGAAGCAGGAGAAGCAGAAGCAGAAGAAACAGAAGAAGGAGAAGAAGCAGAAGCAGAAGGAGAAGCAGAAACCGAAGGAAAAGCAAAAAGAGAAGCAGGAGAAGCAGAAGAAGCAGCAGCAGGAGAAGCAGAAGCAGAAGAAGCCGAAGAAGCAGAAGCAGAACCTGAAGCAGAAGGAGAAGCAGGAGAAGCAGAAGAAGCAGAATCTGGAGAAGCAGAAGGAGACGCAGAAGCAGAAAGAGAAGCAAAAGCAGAAGGAGAAGCAGAAGAAACAGAAGAAGCAGAGGCAGTAGCAGAAGAAGCAGAAGATGCAGAAGCAGAAGGAGAAGCAGAAGGAAAAGCAGAAGAAGGAGAAGGAGAAACAGAAGGAGAAGCAGAAAGAGAAGCAGAAGAAGGAGCAGGAGAAGGAAAAGCAGCAGGAGAAGCAGAAAGAGCAGCAGAAGGAGAACCAGGAGAAGCAGAAACAGGAGAAGCAGAAGCAGAAGCAGAAGAAACAGGAGAAGGACAAGAAGCAGAAGCAGAAGGAGAAGCAGAAAGAGAAGGAGAAGCAGAAAGAGAAGGAGGGGAAGCAGAAGAAGCAGAAGCAGGAGAAGCAGAAGCATAAGAATCCGAAGAAGCAGAAGCAGAACCTGAAGCAGAAGGAGAAGCAGATGAAACAGAAAAAGTAGAAGCAGTAGCAGTTGTAGCAGAAGCAGAACGAGAAGCAGAACGAAAAGCAGAAGAACAAGATGGATAAGGAGAAACAGAAGGAGCAGCAGAAGGAGAAGCAGAAAGAGAAGCAGGTAAAGCAGAAGAAGAAGAAGCAGAAGGAGAATCAGGAGAAGCAGAAGAAGAAGAAGGAGAAGCAGAAGAAGATGCAGAAGGAGAAGCAGAAGAAGCAGAAGCAGAAGGAGAAGAAGGAAAAGCAGAAGAAGCAGAAGCAAAAGGAGAAGCAAAAGAAGGGGAAGGAGAAGCAGAGGCAGAAGAAGAAGCATAAGGACAAGCACAAGCAGAAGGAGATGCAGAAGGAGAAGCAGGCGAAACAGAAGAAGCAGAAGTTGAAGGGGAAGCAGAAGTAGGAGAAGGAGAAGGAGGAGAATCAGAAGCAGAAGGAGAAGAAGAAGCGGAATGAGAAGCAGAAACAGAAGCAGGAGAAGCACAAGAAAAAGAAGCTGGAGAAGCCGAAAGAGAAGAAGCAGAAGAAGCAGAAACAGAAGCAGAAGTAGAAGCAGAAGCAGAAGGAGAAGCAGCAGAACAAGTAGAACCAGAAATTCAGGCAGGAGAAACAGAAGAAGCAGAAGCAGCAGCAGAAGGAGAAGCAAAAAGAGAAGCAGAAGAAGAAGAACCAGCAAAAGGAGAAGCAGCAGAAGAAGCAGAAAAACAAGCAGGAGAAGGAGAAGCAGAAAGAGAAGTAGAAGCAGAAGAAGCAGAAGAAGAAGAAGAAGAAGAAGAAGCATAAGAAGCAGAAGCAGGAGAACCAGAACCAGAAGAAAAAGAAGAAGCATAAGAAGCAGAAGCAGAGGGAGAAGCAGAAGAAGGAGAAGGAGCAGCAGAAGGAGAAGCAGAAGGAGAAGCAGGAGGAGAAGCAGAAGAAGGAGAAGCAGAAGCAGAAGAAGAAGCAGAAGAAGAAGCAGAAGAAGATGCAGAAGGAGAAGCAGGAGAAGCAGAAGAAGCAGAAGCAGAAGGAGAAGCAGAAGTAGGAGAAGGAGAAGGAGAAGGAAGGGCAGCAGAATCAATAGGAGAAGCAGAAGGAGAAGCAGAAGCAGAATGAGAAGCAGAAAGAGAAGCAGTAGAAGCAGAAGAAGCAGGAAAAGCAGAAGCAGAAGAAAAAGAAGAAGAAGACGAAGAAGAAGAAGAAGAAGAAGAAGAAGAAGAAGAAGACGACGACGACGAAGAAGAAGAAGAAGAAGCATAAGGAGAAGCATAAGGAGAAGCATAA
>NW_012299328.1:0-3776 GCF_000151885.1 Dipodomys ordii | reverse complement strand
TGGGGGCACAGCGAGACACAGCGGGACACAGCGAGGACACAGCGGGACACATTGGTGACACAGCAGGGGACACAGCAGGACACAGCAGCGGACACAGCGGGGGACACAGCGCAACACAGCGCGACACAGCGGGGGACACAATGGGGACACAGCGGGACACAGCAGGGGACACAGCGAGGACACAGCGGAACATAGCGGGGGACACAGAGAGGACACAGCGGGACACAGCGAGACAAAGCGGGACACAGCGTGGACACAGCAGTAGACACAGCGGGACATAGCAGGGGACACAGCTGGGGACACAACGGGACACAGCAGGGGACACAGCGAGGACAGAGCGGGACACAGCGGGACACAGCGGGGACACAGCGTCGATACAGCGGGGACACAGCGAGACCCCGCGGGCAACACAGGAAGGAAACAGCGGGACCCAGTGGGACACAGCGTCGATACAGCGGGACACAACGGGGTACACAGCTGGGGACACAACAGGACACAGCGGGGGACACAGCGGTATACAGCGGGACATAGCGGGGGACACAGCGGGACCCAACGGGAGACCCAGCGAGGACACAGCGGGACACAGCGGGGGACACAGGGGGACACAGCGGGGGACACAGCGGGACACAGCGGGGAACTCTGCGAGGACACAGCGGGGGACACAGCGGGACACAGCGTCGATACAGCGGGCACACAGCGTTACACAGCGTGGTACACAGCTGTGGACACAACGGGACACAGTGGGGGCACAGCGGGACACAGCGGGACACAGTGGGACACAGCGGGGAAAAAGCGTGAGACACAGCGGGGGACAGAGCTGGAGACAGCGGGGGACACAGCGAGGACACAGCAGGACACCACGTTGACACAGCGGGGTCTCAGCGGGGGACACAGCGGGAGACAAAGAGGGACACCACGGAACACAGCGGGACACAGCAGGAAACAGCAGTGATACTGCGTGGACACAGTGGGACACAGCGGGGGACACAGCGGGACACAGAGGGGGACAGAGCGGGACACAGTGGGGGACAGAGCGTGGGACACAGCGAGACACAGCGGGGACAAAGCTGGTCACAGCGGGGTACACAGAGGGACACAGCGGGTACGCAGTGTGGAAACAGCGTGACACAGCAGGACACAGCGGGACACAGCGGGGGACACAGCAAGGACACAGCGGCACACAGCATGGGACACAGCAAGGACACAGTGGGACACAGCGGGGGACACAGCGAGACATAGCGGGGGACACAGCGGGGGACACAGCGGGACACAGCGGGACACCGCGGGGGACACAGGGAGGACACAGCGGGACACAGCGGGGGACAGAGCGAGGACACATTGGGACACATTGGGACACAGCGTGATTCAGCGGGGGACACAGCAGTATACAGCGGGACAAAGCGGGACACAGCGGGGACACAGCAGAGACACAGCGGGGGACAGAGCGGTACACAGCGGGGGACACAGGGATGATTGACCAGGACCCAGTGGGACCCAGCGTGGATACAGCAGGGACCCAGCTGGACCCAGCGGGACACAGCGGGGACACAGCAGTAGACACAGCGGGACACAGTGTTGGACAAAGGGAGGACACAGCGGGACCCAGCGGGACCCAGCGTCGATACAGCAGGGACACAGCGGGAAACAGTGGGGTACACAGCTGGGGACACAGCAAGGACACAGCGGGACACAGCGGGACACAGCGGGGACACTGCGGGAACATAGCAGGACACAGCGGGGTACACAGCGGGACACAGCGGGACACAGCTGGGGACACAGCGGGTACACAGCGGGACACAGCGGAACACAGCGGGAGTCAAAGCGGGAGACAGCGGGGGACACAGCGAGGACACAGGGGGACACAGCGGCGACACAGAGGGGACTCACCGGGGGACACAGCGTGGGACAAAGTGGGACACCACGGAACACAGTGTTACACAGCGGGACACAGCGGGGACACTGCGAGACACAGAAGGAGAAAGCGGGGGACACAGCGGGACACAGCGGGCCACAGCGGGGCACACAGCGGGGGACAGCGGAGACAGAGAGTGGCCACAGCGAGACCAAGCGGTGACACAGCTGGGCACAGCGGGGTACACAGCGGGACACAGCGGGCACACAGCGGGGACAGAGCGGGACACAGCGGGACACAGCAGGCACACAGCGGGGACACAGCGGGACACAGCGGGACACAGTGGGGACAGAGAGGGACATAGCCGGACACAGCGGGACACAGCGGGGGACAAAGCGGGACACAGTGGGGGACCCAGTGAGGACACAGCGGGACACAGCAGGGACACAGCAAGGACACAGCGGGGGACACAGCGGGGGACACAGCAGGACACAGCGGGGACACAGTGGGACACAGCGGGACACAACAGGCACACAGCGGGGACACAGCAGGACACAGTGTGACACAGCGGGGACAGAGAAGGACATAGCCGGACATGCGGGACACAGCGGGGGACACAGCGGGACACAGTGGGGGACCCAGTGAGGACACAGCGGGACACAGCAGGGGACACAGCAAGGACACAGCGGGGAACACAGCAGGGGACACAGCGGGACACAGCGGGGAACACAGCGAGGACACAGCGGGACACAGTGGGACAGAGCGTCGATACGGCGGGGACACTGCGTTACACAGCGTGGTACACAGTTGTGGACAAAACGGGACACAGTGGTGGCACAGCCGGACACAGCGGGACACAGTGGGACACAGCAGGGACAAAGCATGAGACACAGCGGGGGACAGAGAGGGAGACAGCAGGGGACACAGCGAGGAAACAGCGGGACACAGCGGTGACACAGCGGGGACTCAGCGGGGGACACATCGGGACACAGCGGGGGACACAGCAGGACACAGCGGGGGACACTGCGGGACACAGTGTGGGACAGAGTGTGGGACACCGCGAGACACAGCGGGGACAAGCTGGACACGGCGAGGTACACAGAGGGACACAGCGGGGAAACAGCGTGACACAAAAGGACACAGCGCGACACAGCGGGGGACACAGCGAGGACACAGCGGCACACAGTGGGGGACACAGCAAGGACAGAGCGGGACACAGCGGGGGACACAGCGGGAAATAGCGGGGGACACAGCGGGGGACACAGCGGGACACAGCGGGACACAGCGGGGAACACAGGACGGAAACAGCGGTACACAGCGGGGGACAGAGCGAGGACACATTGGGACACAGCGGGGACACAGCGGGACTCAGCGGGGGACGCAGCAGTACGCAGCGGGACACAGCGGGACACAGCGGGGACACAGCAGGAACACAGCGGGGGACACAGCGGGAAACAGCGGGGAACACAGACGGGTACACAGCGGGACACAGCGAGGAAAAACGCGAGGCCACAGCAGAACACAGCGTGGGACACAGCGAGGACACAGCGGGACACAGCGGGACACAGCGGCGACAAAGCAGTAGACACAGCGGGACACAGTGGCAGACACGGCGGGACATAGCTGGGGACACAGGGAGGACACAGCGGGACCCAGTGGGACCCAGCGTCGATACAGCGTGGACACAGCGGGACACAGCGAGGTACACAGCTGGGGACACAACGGGACACAGCGGGGGACACAGCGAGGACACAGCGGGACACAGCGGGACACTGCGGGAACATAGCGGGACACAGCGGGGTACACAGCGGGACACAGCGGGACACAGCTTGGGACATAGCGGGGACACAGCGGGACACAGCGAGGGAAACAGCAAGGACATAGCGTGACACAGCGGGGACACAGCGGGGACAAAGCGGGAGAC
>NW_012299327.1:0-3776 GCF_000151885.1 Dipodomys ordii | reverse complement strand
CAGTGGTGTCCCAGTTTGTCCTTCGCTGTGTCCCCAGGTGAGTCCCCGCTGTGTCCCGCTGTGTCCCCCACTGGGTCCCGCTGTGTCCCCACAGGGTCACCGCTGTTTCCCGCTGTGACCCGCTGTGTTCCGTGGTATCCCGCTTTGTCCCACGCTGTGTCCCCCACTGAGTCCCCGCTGTGTCCCCCGCTTTGTACCGCTGTGTCCGTGCAGTGTCCCCGCTGTGTCCCGCTGTGTCACACTGTCCCGTGGTGTCCTGCTTTGTCCCCTGCTGTGTCCCCCACTGAGTCCCCTCTGTGTCGCAACTGTGTCCCTCTGTGTCCTCGCTGTGTCCCCCGCTGTCTCCCGCTGTGTCCCCCGCTGTATCCCGCACCCCACTGTACCGCTGTGTCCTCGCTGTGTCCCCCACTGTGTCCAGTTGTGTCCTCCGTGTATCCCAAGCTGTGTCCCGCTGTGTCCCTCTGTGTACCCCGCTGTGTCCCGCTATGTTCCCGCAGTGTCCTCGCTGTGTCCCGCTGTGTCCCGCTTGTACTCGCTGTGTCCCCCGCTGTGTCCCTTTGTGTCCCCAGCTGTGTACCCCGCTGTGTCCTGCTGTGTCCCTACTGTATCGACGCTGGGTCCTGCTGGGTCCCGCTGTGTCCTCGCTGTGTTCCTCGCTGTGTCCCCCGCTGTGTCCCCGCTGTGTCCCCGCTGTGTCCCTGCTGTGTCCCTGCTCTGTCCCCGCTGTATTGACGCTGTGTCCCGGTGTGTCCCGTTGTGTCCGCGCTGTGTTTCCGGCTGTGTCCAGCTGTGTACCCCTCTTTGTCCCCCGCTGTGTCCCTCTGTGTCCCCTCTCTGTCCCCTGTTGGACCCCGCTGTGTCCCCCGCTGTGTCTCGCTGTGTCGCCCGCTTTGTCTCGCTGTGCCCCTGCAGTGTCCCCGCTGTGTCACACTGTGTCACACTGTGTCCCGTGTTGTCCCACTTTGTCCCCCGCTGTGACCTCGCAGTGTTTCCCGCTGTGTCCCGCTGTGTCCTCGCTGTGTTCCCCGCTGTGTCCCGCTGTGTCCACCGTTGTGTCCACCGCTGTGTCCTCGCTGTGTCCCGCTGTTTACCCCGCTGTGTCCCGCTATGTTCCCGCAGTGTCCCGCTGTGTCCCGCTGTGTCCCGCTGAGTCCTCGCTGTGTCCCCCGCTGTGTCCCGTTGTGTCCCCAGCTGTGTACCTCGCTGTGGCCCAATGTGTCCTCGCTGTGTCATGCTCTGTCCTGCTCTGTCCCCGCTGTGTCCCGCTGTGTCCTGCTGTGTCCCCACTGTGTGCCCGCTGTGTCCCTCTGTGTACCCCGCTCTGTCCAGCTGTGTCCCTGCTCTGTCCCGCTGTGTCCCCTCTCTGTCCCCCGCTGTGTCCCCCGCTGTGTCCCGCTGTGTCCCGCTGTGTCACACTGTGTCCCGTGTTGTCCCGCTTTGTCCCCCGCTGCGACCTCGTGTGTTTCCCGCTGTGTCCCGCTGAGTACCACTCTGTGACCCCGCTGTATCCCGCTCGGTATCCTGCTGTGTCCCTCTATGTTCCCGCAGTGTCCCCGCTGTGTCCCGCTGTGTCCTTGCTGTGTCCACTGCTGTGTCCCGTTGTGTCCGCAGCTGTGTTCCCCGTTGAGTCCCGCTGAGTCCCACGCTGTGTCCGCCGCTGTGTCCCTGCTGTGTCCCTGGTGTGTCCCCGCTGTGTCCCTCTGTGTCCCGCTTTGTCCTCGCTGTGTCCCAAGCTGTGTTCCGCTGTGTCCCCCGCTGTGTCCCGCTGTGTCCCGCTGTGTCCCTGCTGTGTCCCACTGTGTCCTCCGCTGTGTCCCGCTGTGTCCCTGCTGTGACCCGGTCTGTCCCCGCTGTATTGACGCTGTGTCCCGGTGTGTCCCACTGTGTCCGCGCTGTGTTCCCGGCTGTGTCCCGCTGTGTACCCCTCTGTGTCCCCCGCTGTGTCCCGCAGTGTCCCCGGCTGTGACCCGCTGTGTTCCGCTGTGTCCCCCGCAGTGTCCCCACTGTGTGCCCCCGGTGTCCCAATGTGGCCCCTCTCTGTCCCCAGCTGTCCCCCGCTGTTTCCCCCGCTGTGTCCCACTGTGTCCCGCTGTGTCCCACTGTGTCACACTGTGTCCCGTGTTGTCCTGCTTTGTCCCCCGCTGTGACCTCGCTGTGTTTCTCTCTGTGTCCCGCTGTGTACCCTTCTGTGTCCTCCGCTGTGACCCGCTGTGTACCCCGCTGTGTCCAGCTGTGTCCTCGCTGTGTCCCCCGCTGTCTCCTGCTTTGTCCCACGCTGTGTCCCGCTGTGTCCCGCTGTGTCCCCGCTGTGTCCCGCTGTGTCCTGCTGTGTCCTTGCTGTGTCCCACGCTGTGTCCCGAAGTGTCCACTGCTGTGTCCCGCTGTGTTCCCGCTGTGTCCTCCTGTGTCCCCCACTGTGTCCCGCTGTGTCCTGCTGTGTCCTTGCTGTGACCCCCTCTGTGCCCGCTGTATCGACGCTTTGTCCCGCTCTGTCCCGCTGTGTCCGCGCTGTGTTCCCCGCTGTGTCCCGCTGTGTACCCCTCTGTGTCCCCTGCTGTGTCCTGCTGTGTCCCCCGCTGTGACCTGCTGTGTCCCCCACTGTGTCCCTGCTGTCTCCCCGCTGTGTCACACTGTGTCCTGCTGTGTACTGCTGTGTCTCCCGCTGAGTTCCTCTGTGTCCTGCTGTGGCCCAATGTGTCCTCGCTGTGTCAGGCTCTGTCCTGATCTGTCCCCGCTGTGTCCCGCTGTGTCCCGCTGTGTCCCCACTGTGTGCCCGCTGTGTCCCTCTGTGTACCCTGCTGTGTCCAGCGGTGTCCCGGCTGTGTCCCGCTGTGTCACCTCTCTGTCCTCTGCTGTCCCCCCTGTGTCCCCCGCTGTGTCCCGCTGTGTCCCGCTGTGTCCTGCTGTGTCACACTGTGTCCCTTGTTGTCCCGCTTTGTCCCCCGCTGTGACCTCGTTGTGTTTCCCGCTGTGTCCCGCTGTGTACCACTCTGTGACCCCGCTGTGTACCGCTCTGAACCCTGCTGTGTCCCGCTATGTTCTCGCAGTGGACCCGCTGTGTCCCGCTGTGTCCTCGCTGTGTCCACTGCTGTGTCCCGTTGTGTCCCCAGCTGTGTACCCCGCTGTGTCCCGCTGTGTCTCCGCTGTATCGACGCTGTGTCCTGCTGGGTCCCGCTGTGTCCTCGCTGTGTTCCCCGTTGTGTCCCGCTGTGTACCCCGCTGTGTCCCCCGCTGTGTCCCTGCTGTGTCCCTGCTGTGTCCCCACTTTGTCCCCTTTGTCCTCGCTGTGTCCCAAGCTGTGTTCCGCTGTGTCCCCCGCTGTGTCCCGCTGTGTCCTGCTGTGTCCCCGCTGTGTCCCGCTGTGTCCCCCGCTGTGTCCCGATGTGTCCCTGCTGTGACCCGCTCTGTCCCCGCTGTATTGACGCTGTGTCCTGGTGTGTCCTGCTGTGTCCGCGCTGTGTTCCCGGCTGTGTCCCGTTGTGTACCCCTCTGTGTCCCCGCTGTGTCCCGTAGTATCCCCGGCTGTGACCCGCTGTGTCCCGCTGTGTCCCCCGCTGTGTCCCCACTGTGTCCCCCGCTGTGTCCCGCTGTGTCCCGCTGTGTCGCCCGCTTTCTCCCGCTGTGCCCCTGCAGTGTCTCCGCTGTGTCCCACTGTGTCACACTGTGTCCCGTGTTGTCCTGCTTTGGCCCCCGCTGTGACCTCGCTGTGTTTCTCTCTGTGTCCCGCTGTGTAACCTTCTGTGTCCCACGCTGTGTCCCGCTGTGTACCCCGCTGT
>NW_012299326.1:0-3776 GCF_000151885.1 Dipodomys ordii | reverse complement strand
CAGAAGCAGAAGAAACAGAAGACGCAGAAGCAGAATGAGAAGCAGAAGGAGAAATTGAAGCAGAAGCAGAATGAGAAGCAGAAGAAGGAGAAGGAGAAGCAGAAAGAGAAGCAGAAAGAGAAGCAGCACGAGAAGTAGGAGAAGCAGGAGAAGCAGAAGCAGGAGAAACAGAAGAAACAGAAGAAGCAGAAGCAGAATGAGAAGCAGAAGGAGAAATTGGAGCAGAAGCAGAAGCAGAAGGAGAAGCAGAAGCAGAAGGAGAAGCAGAAGAAGGAGAAGGAGAAGCAGAAAGAGAAGCACAACGAGAAGCAGGAGAAGCAGAAGCAGGAGAAGCAGAAGCAGAAGAAACATAGGAAGGAGAAGAAGCAGAAGGAGAAGCAGAAACAGAAGGAAAAGCAGAAAGAGAAGCAGGAGAAACAGAAGAAGCAGCAGCAGGAGAAGCATAAGCAGAAGAAGCCAAAGAAGCAGAAGCAGAACCTGAAGCAGAAGGAGAAGCAGGAGAAGCAGAAGAAGCAGAATCTGGAGAAGCAGAAGGAAAAGCAGAAGCAGAAAGAGAAGCAAAAGCAGAAGGAGAAGCAGAAGGGGAAGCAGAAGAAACAGAAGAAGCAGAGGCAGTAGCAGAAGAAGCAGAAGATGCAGAAGCAGAAGGAAAAGCAGAAGAACGAGAAGGAGAAGGAGTAGGAGAAACAGAAGGAGAAGCAGAAAGAGAAGCAGAAGAAGGAGCAGGAGAAGGAAAAGCAGCAGGAGAAGCAGAAAGAGCAGCAGAAGGAGAAGCAGGAGATGCAGAAACTTGAGAAGCAGAAGCAGAAGAAACACAAGAAGGACAAGAAGCAGAAGCAGAAGGAGAAGCAGAAACAGAAGGAGAAGCAGGAAGAGAAGGAGGGAAAGCAGAAGAAGCAGAAGCAGGAGAAGCAGAAGCATAAGAATGTGAAGAAGCAGAAGGAGAAACTGAAGCAGAAGGAGAAGCAGGAGAAGCAGAAGAAGCAGAATCTGAAGAAGCAGAATAAGAAGCAGAACGAGAAGCAGAAGCAGAAAGAGAATCAAAAGCTGAAGGAGAAGCAGAAGAAACAGAAGAAGTAGAAGCAGAAGCAGTTGTAGCAGAAGCTGAAGGAAAAGCAGAACAAGAAGGAGAAGGAGAAACAGAAGGAGAAACAGAAGGAGAAGCAGAAAGAGACGCAGGTAAAGCAGACGAAGAAGAAGCAAAAGGAGAATCAGAAGGAGAAGCAGAAGAAGCAGAAGCAGGAGGAGAAGCAGGAAAAGCAGAAGAAGCAGAAGCAGGAGGAGAAACAGGAAAAGCAGAAGAAGCACAAGCAAAAGGAGAAGCAAAAGAAGGAGAAGGAGATGCAGAAGCAGAAGCATAAGGACAAACACAAGCAGAAGGAGATGCAGAAGGAGAAGCAGGAGAAGCAGAAGAATCAGAAGATGAAGGAGAAGCAGAAGTAGGAGAAGGAGAAGGAGGAGAAGCAGAAGGAGAAGCAGAAGCAGAATGAGAAGCAGAAAGAGAAGCAGGAGAAGGACAAGAAGCAGAAGCAGGAGAAGCCGAAAGAGAAGAAGCAGAAGAAGCAGAAACATTAGCAGAAGGAGAAGCAGAAGCAGAAGGAGAAGCAGCAGAAGAAGTAGAACCAGAAATTCAGGCAGGAGAAACAGAAGAAGCAGAAGCAGAAGCAGAAGGAGAAGCAAAAAGAGAAGCACAAGGAATAGTAAAAGAAGCAGCAGAAGGAGAAGCAGCAAAAGAAGCAGAAAAACAAGCAGGAGAAGCAGAAGCAGAAAGAGAAGTAGAAGCAGAAGAAGCAGAACCAGAAGAAGAAGCAGTAGAAGCATAAGAAGCAGAAGCAGGAGAAGCATAAGCAGAAGAAAAAGAAGAAGCATAAGAAGCAGAAATAGAAGCAGAGGGAGAAACAGAAGAAGGAGAAGGAGCAGCAGAAGGTGAAGCAGAAGGAGATGCAGAAGCAGAAAGAGAAACAGAAACAGAAGAAGAAGTTGGAGAATCAGAAGAAGCAGAAGCAGAAAGAGAAGCAAAAGAGGGAGAAGGAGAAGCAGAAGCAGAAGGACAATCAGGAGAAGCAGAAGAAGCAGAAGCGGGAGAAGCAGAAGAAGAAGAAGAAACAGAAGAAGGAGAAGGAGCAGAAGGAGAAGCAGAAGCAGAAGGAGAAGCAGAAATAGAAACAGAAGCAGAAGAAGCAGTTGCAGGAGAAGCAGAAGCAGAAGAAACAGAAGAAGCTGAAGAAGCAGAAGGAGAACCTGAAGCAGAAGGAGAAGCAGAAGCATCAGAGGCTGGAAAAGCAGAAGAACAAGCAGAAGAAGCAGAAGCAGAACGAGAAGCAGAAGAATAAGAAGGAGAAAGAGAAGGATTAGGAGTAGGAGGAGCAGAAGCAGAATTAGAAGCAGAAAGAGAAGCAGAAGGAGAAGCAGAAGGAGAAACAGAAGAAGCAGAAGCAGGAGAAGCAGAAGCAGAAGCAGAATGAGAAGCACAGGAAGGAGAAATTGAAGGAGAAGGAGAATGAGACGGAGAAGCAGAAGGAGAAGTAGGAGATGCAGAAGAAGGAGAAGCAGGAGAAGCAGAAGCAGAAGAAACAGAAGAAGGAGAAGAGCAGAAGCAGAAGGAGAAACAGAAGCAGAAGGAGAAGCAGAAGAAGCAGCAGCTGAAGCAGAAGAAACTGAAAAAGCAGAAAAAGAAGAAGAAGCAGAAGAAGAACAAGCAGGAAAAGCAGAAGAAGAAGAAGGAGAAGGAGAAAGAGAAGGATTAGGAGTAGGAGAAACAGACGGATAAGCAGAAGCAGAAAGAGAAGGAGAAGGAGAAGGAGAAGCAGGAGAAGCAGAAGAAGCAGAAGCAGGAGAAGCAGAAGTAGAATGAAAAGGAGAAGAAGGAGAAATTGAAACAGAAGAAGATGCAGAAGGAGAAGCAGAAGCAGAAGGAGACGCAGAAGAAGGAGAAGGAGAAGGAGAAGCAGAAGGATAAGAATAAAGAGAAACAGAAGGAGAAGCAGTAGAAGCATAAGCAGAAGAATTAGAAGAAGGAGAAGAAACAAAAGCAGAAAGAGAAATAGAAACAGAAGGAGAAGCAGAAATAGAAGCAGAAGAAGCCGAAGAAGCAGAAGCAGAACCTGAAGCGGAAGGAGAAGCAGAAGAAGCAGAATCTGGAGAAGAAGAAGGAGAACCAGAAGGAGAAGCAGAAGCAGAAAGAGAAGCAAAAGCAGAAGGAGAAGCAGAAGAAACAGAAGAAGCAGAAGCAGTAGCAGAAGAAGCTGAAGATGCAGAAGCAGAAAGAGAAGGAGAAGGAATAGCAGAAGAACGAGAAGGAGAAGGAGAAACAGAAGGAGAAGAAGAAGGAGAAGCAGAAGGAGAATCAGGAAAGGCAGAAGAAGCAGAATCAGACAGAGAAGCAGAAGAAGGAGAAGGAGAAGCAGAAGCAGAAGAAGAAGCAGACGAAAAGCACAAGCAGAAGGAGATGCAGAAGGAGAAGCAGGAGAAGCAGAAGAAGCAGAAGCAGAAGGAGAGTAGAAGTAGAAGAAGCAGAATCCGAAGAAGCAGAAGCAGAAGTAGAAAGAGAAGCCGACGAAGAGAAGCAGAACGAGAAGCAGGAGAAGCAGAAGAAGCAGAAGCGGGAGAAGCAGAAGAAGAAGAAACAGAAGAAGGAGAAGGAGCAGAAGCAGAAGGAGAAGCAGAAACAGAAGGAGAAGCAGAAAGAGGAGGGGAAGCAGAAGAAGAAGAAGCAGGAGAAGCAGAAGCATAAGAATCCGAAGAAGCAGAAGCAAAACCTGAAGCAAAAGCGGAAG
>NW_012299325.1:0-3777 GCF_000151885.1 Dipodomys ordii | reverse complement strand
ACAGCGGGACACAGCGGGACACAGTGTTGATACAGCGGGGACACAGCGGGACACAACAGGGTACACAGCTGGGGACACAACGGCACACAGGGGGGGACACAGCGAGGAAACAGCGAAACACAAGGGGGGACACAGCAAGGACACAGCGGGACACAGCGGGGGACACAGCGAGGAAAGAGCGGGACACAGCGGGACACAGCTAGGGACAAAGTGGGGGACAGCGGGGGACACAGCAAAGACACAGCAGGACACCATGGGACACAGTGTGACACAGCGGGACACAGCGGGGGACCCATCGAGGACACAGCGGGATATATTGGGGGACACAGAGAGGACACAGCGGGGGACACAGCTGGGGACACAGCGGGACACAGCGGGGAACACTGCGAGGACACAGCGGGACAAAATGGGGGACACAGCGGGACACAGCGGGAGACAGCATTGGACACAGGAGGGGATAGCGGGGGACAGAGAGGGGACACAGCGGAACACAGCGGTGACAGAGCTGGACACAGCTGGGTACACAGCGGGACATACAGGACACACAGCGGGGACACAGCGGGACACAGCGGGAACTCACCGGGACACAGCGGGGGACACAACAAGGACACAGCGGAACACTGTGGGAGACACAGCCAGGACACATCCGGACCCAGTGGAACACAGTGTGACACAGCGGGGACACAGCAGGGGACACAGCGGGACACAGTGGGGGACACAGGGGGGACAAAGCGGGACACAGCGGGGGACACAGCAGGACACAGCGGGACACAGCGGGGACACAGCGTTGGACACAGAGGGACAGAGCAGGGGACACAGCAGGAGACACAGAGGGACACAGCGGGACACAGCGATGGACACAGGGGGGACACAGCGGGACACAGGGGGGACACAGTGAAGACACATTGGGACACAACGGGGACACAGCGGGACTCAGCGGGCGACATAGCAGTACACAACGGGACACAGCAGGTCACAGCAGGGACAGAGCGGGTGACACAGAGGGGTACACAGCGGGACACAGCAGTGGACAAAGCAGGACACAGTGGGGGACACAGCAAGGACACTGCGGGACACTGCGGGAGACACAGCAAGGACACAGCGGGACACAGTGGAACACAGCGGGACATAGCAGTGACACAGCAGGGGACACAGCGGGACACAGCCGGGGACAAAGCGGGACACAGCGGGGGAGACAGGGAGGACACAGCGGGACAAAGTGGGGGACACAGCGGGACACAGCGAGGGACACAGCGTCGATAGAGCGGGGACACAGCAGGGTACACAGCTGGGGACAAAACGGGACAGAGTGGGGGACATAGCGGGACACAACGGGACGCAGCGGGACACAGCGGGGCACAGCGGGGACAAAGCGGGAGACACAGCAGGGAACAGAGCAGGAAACAGCGGGACACAGCGGGGGACACAGCGAGGACAAATTGGGACACAGAGGGGACACAGCTGGATCGAGTGGGGGACACAGCAGGACACAGCAGGACACAGCATTACACAGCGGGACACAGCGGGACACAGCGGGCGACACAGGGGGAACAAAGCGGGACACAGCAGGGGACACAGCGAGGACTCAGCGGGACACATCTGAGACACAGCGGGAATCAGCGGGAGACACAGCGGGACACAGTGGGACAGAGCAGGAACACAGCAGGGACACAGCGGGGGACACAGTGGGACAGAGCAGGGGACACAGCAGGGGAAACAGAGGGACAGAGCGGGACACAGCGGGGGACACAGGGTTGACAGAGCGGGACGCAGCGGGGGACACAGTGAGGACACATTGGGACACAGTGGGGACACAGCGGGACTCAGCGTGGGACACAGCAGTACACAGCGGGACCCAGCGGGACACAGCGTCGATACAGCGTGGACACAGCGGGGTACATAGCTGGGGACACAACGGGACACAGTGGGGGCCATAGCGGGACACAGCGGGACACAGCGGGACACAGGGGGTCACAGCGGGGACAAAGCGGGGACTCAGCAGGGGACACAGCGGGTGACAAACGGGACACCACGGAATACAGGGGAATACAGCGGGACACAGCGGGGGACACAGCAGGACACAGCGGAACACAGAGGTGGACACAGCGGAACACAGCAGGGGACAGAGCGGGGGACACAGCGGGACACAACGGGGACAAAGCGGCACTCAGCGGGGGACACAGGAGGGGACAAAGTGGAACACCACGGGACACAATGTGACACAACAGGACACAGCGGGGACACTGTGGGGAAACAGCGGCACAAAGCAGGGGACATAGTGGGACACAGCGGGGGACAGAGCAGGTGACAACGGGGGACAGAGAAAGGACAGAGCGGGACACAGCGGTGACACCGCTGGACACAGTGGGGTACACAGCAGGACACAGCGGGCACACAGCGGGGACACAGCGGGACACATCGGGACACAAGGGGACAGAGCGGGACACAGAGGGACACAGCGGGGTACACAGCGGGACACACGGGGGACACAGTGAGGACACAGCGGGACACAGCAGGGACAAAGCGGGGGACACAGCGGGATACAGCAGGGACACAGCGTGACACAGCGTGACACAGCGGGGGACATAGTGGGACACAGCGGGGGACACAGCGACGACAAAGCGGGACACAGCGGGGAAACAGCATGACTCAGCAGGGTCACAGCGGGACACAGCGGGACACAGCGGGACACAGCAGGGACACAGCAGGGGACACAGCGGGACACAGCGTCGGACACAGCGGGACACAGCGGAGAATACAGAGGGACACAGTGGGGAACACAGAGGGACACAGCGGGACACAGCGGGTACAGCAGGGACACAGAAGGGGACAGCGGGGACCCACCAGGGGACAACGTGGACACAGCGGGACACTGCTGGGGTCACAGCGGGACACAGCGGGGGACACAGTGGAATACAGCGGGACACAGCGGAGACACAGCCGGGACACAGCGGGTGACACAGTGGGACAGAGCAGAGGACACAGCAGGAAACACAGCGGGACACAGCGGGACACAGCGGGACACAGCGGGGCACAACAGGGACACAGCGTGTGACACAGCAGGGGACACAGCGGGACACAGCGGGGGACACAGCGGGACACAGCGGGGGACACAGGGGGGACACAGCGGGACACAGCGGGGGACACAGCGAGGACACAGCGGGACACAGCAGGGGACACAGCGAGGACACATTGGGACACAGCGGGTACACAGGGGGACTCAGCGGGGGACACAGCAGGACACAGCGGGACACAGCGGGACACAGCGGGGCACAACAGGGACTCAACATGTGACACAGCAGGGGACACAGCGGGACACAGCGGGGGACACAGCAGGACACAGCAGGGGACACAGGGAGGACACAGCGGGACAAAGCGAGGGACACAGCGGGGGACACAGTGGGACACAGCGGGGTACACAGAGAGGACACAGAGGGACCCAGCGGGACACAGCATCGATTCAGCGGGGACACAGCAGGACACAGCAGGGTACACAGCTGGGGACACAACGGGACACAGTGGGGCCATAGCGGGACACATCGGGACACAGCGGGACACAGCGGAGCACAATGGGGACAAAGTGGGAGACACAGCAGGGAACAGAGCAGGACACAGCAGGGGACACAGCGAGGACACAGCGGGACACAGCGGTGACACAGCGGGACTCAGCAGGGTCACAGCGGGACACAGCGGGACACAGCGGGAAACAGCGGAAACACAGCAGGGGACAGAGTGGGACACAGCGAGGGACACAGGGGGGACAAAGCTGAACACAGC
>NW_012299324.1:0-3777 GCF_000151885.1 Dipodomys ordii | reverse complement strand
TCAGTGTTCGACTGTGTCCCGCTCTGTCCCCGCTGTGTCCCGCTGTGTCCCCGCTGTGTGCCCGCTGTGTCCCGCTGTGTACCCCGCTGTGTGCAGCTGTGTCACCGAGGTGTCCCGCTGTGGCCCTACTCTGTCTCCGCTCTGTCCTCCGCTTTGTTCCGTTGTGTCCCGCTGTGTCCCCCGCTTTGTCCTTTTGTGTCCCCACAGTGTCCCGCTGTGTCCCGCTGTGTCTCACTGTGTCCCGTGGTGTCCCTCTTTGTCCCCCGCTGTGTCCCCCACTGAGCCCCCTCTGTGTGGCCGCTGTGTCCTGCTGTGTGCTCGCTGTGTCCCCCGCTGTCTCCCGCTTTGTCCCCCGCTGAGTTCCGCTGTGTCCCGCTGCGTCCTCGCTGTGTCCGCCGCTGTGTCCCGCTGTGTCCCTGCTATGTCCCCAGCTGTGTTCCGCTGTGTACCGCTCTGTACCCCGCTGTGTCTCGCTATGTTCCCGCAGTGTACAGCTGTGTCCCGCTGTGTCCCGTTGTGTCCTCGCTGTGTCCCCCGCTGTGTCCTGTTGTGTCCCCAGCTGTGTACCTCGCTGTGTCCCGCTGTGTCCCCGCTGTATCGAGGCTGGGTCCCGCTGGGTCCCGCTGTGTCCTCCCTGTGTCCCCCGCTGTGTCCCGCTGTGTCTGCCATTGTGTCCCGCTGTGTCTACTGCTTTGTCCCCACTGTGTCCCGCTGTGTCCAGCTGTGTCCTTGCTGTGTCCCACGCTGTGTTCCGCTGTGGCCTCGCTTTTTTCCCCGCTGTGTCCCGCTGTGTACCCCTCTGTGTCCCCCGCGGTGTCTCGCTGTGTCCCCCGCTGTGTCCATGCTCTTTCCCCTCTGTGCCCCGCTGTGTCCCGCTGTGTACTGCTGTGTCCCCCGCTGAGTCCTGCTGTGTCCCAATGTGTCCTCGCTCTGTCCCCAGCTGTGTACCTCTGTGTCCTTCCTGTGTCCCACGCTGTGTCCCGCTGTGTCCCCGCTGTGTCCTCCGCTATGTCCTGCTTTGTCCCCCGCTGTGTCCCGCTCTGTCCTTGCTGTGTCCTCCACTGTGTGCCGCTGTGTCCTCGCTGTTTCCCCGCTGTGTCCCTGTGTGTCCCTCTGTGTACCCCGCTGTGTCCAGCTTTGTACCCGCTGTGTCTCGCTGTGTCCCACGCTCTATCCCACACTGTGTCCCGCAGTGTTCCCCGCTGTGTCCCACTGTGTCCCCCGCTGTGTCCCGCTGTGTCACCCGCTGAGTCCCCGTTGTGACACCGCTGTGTCCTGCTGTGTCCTCGCTGTGTCCCCTGCTTTCTCCCTCTCTGTCCCCCGCTGTGTCTCACGCTTTGTCCCTGCTGTGTCCCACTGTGTCCCGCTGTGTCCGGCTGTGCCCCCACTGTGTCCCGTTGTGTCCAAAGCTGTGTACCACGCTGTGTAATGCTGTGTCCCCGCTGTATCGACGCTGTGTCCCGCTGTGTCCTCGTTGTGTTCCCCACTGTGTCCCGCTGTGTCCCCCGCTGTGTCCCCTGCTGTGTCCTCGCTGTGTCCCCTGCTGTGTCCCGCTGTGTCCTCACTGGGTCCCCAACTGTGTCCCGCTGTGTCCCCTGCTGTGTCCCGTTCTGTCCGGCTGTGTCCCGCTCTGTCCCCGCTGTGTCCCGCTGTGTCCCGCTGTGTCCCCGCTGTGTGCCTGCTGTGTCCCGCTGTGTCTGCCGCTTTGTCCCGCTGTGTCCCACTATGTCCCCGCTGTGTCCCGTTGTGTCCTGCTGTGTCCCCGCTGTGTGCCAGCTGTGTCCCTCTGTGTACCCCGCTGTGTCCCGCTGTGTCCCGCTGTGTCACACTGTGTTCCGTGTTGTCCCGCTTTGTCCCCCGCTGTGACCTCGCTTTGTTTCCCGATGTGTCCCGCTGTGTACCACTCTGTGACCCCGCTGTGTCCCGCTCTGTACCCGCTGTGTCCCGCTATGTTCCCGCAGTGTCCCCGCTGTGTCCCGCTGTGTCCTCGCTGTGTCCACCGCTGTGTCCCGTTGTGTCCTCAGCTGTGTACCCCACTGTGTCCCGCTGTGTCCCCTCTGTATCGACGCTGTGTCCTGCTGGGTCCCGCTGTGTCCTCGATGTGTTCCTCGTTGTATCCCGCTGTGTCCCCCGCTGTGTCCCTCGCTGTGTCCCTGCTGTGTCCCTGCTGTGTCCCCACTGTGTCCCGCTGTGTCCCGCTTTGTCCTCGCTGTGTCCCAAGCTGTGTACCGCTGTGTCCCCCGCTGTGTCCCGCTGTATCCCCGCTTTGTCCCACTGTGTCCCCCGCTGTGTCCCGCTGTGTCCCGCTGTGTCCCGCTGTGTCCCGGTGTGTCCCACTGTGTCCGCGCTGTGTTCCCGGCTGTGTCCCGCTGTGTACCCCTCTGTGTCCCCCGCTGTGTCCCGCTGTGTTCCCCGCTGTGTCCCCGTTGTGTGCCCGCTGTGTCCCGCTGTGTACCCCGCTGTGTCCAGCTGTGTTCCAGCTGTGTCCCGCTGTGTCCCCTCTCTGTCCCCTGCTGTCCCCCTTTGTGTCTCCCGCTGTGTCCCCTCTCTGTCCCCTGCTGTCCCCCGCTGTGTCTCCTGCTGTGTCCCGCTGTGTCCCGCTGTGTCGCCCGCTTTTTCCCGCTGTGCCCCTGCAGTGTCCCCGCTGTGTCACACTGTGTCACACTGTGTCCCGTGTTGTCCCGCTTTGGCCCCGGTGTGAACTCGCTGTGTTTCTCACTTTGTCCCGCTGTGTACCCTTCTGTGTCCCCCGCTGTGTCCCGCTGTGTACCCCGCTGTGTCAAGCTGGGTCCTCTCTTTGTCCCTCGCTGTCTCCTGCATTGTCCCACGCTGTGTCCCGCTGTGACCCGCTGTGTCCTGGCTGTGTCCCCTGCTGTGTCCCGCTGTGTTCCCCGCTGTGACCCGCTGTGTACCGCTGTGTCCTCCACTGTGTCCCTGCTGTCTCCCCGCTGTGTCCCACTGTGTCCCACTGTGTCCCGCTGTGCCCCCACTGTGTCCCGTTGTGTCCACAGTGTGTACCACGCTATGTAACGCTGCCTCCCCTCTGTATCGACGCTGTGTCCCGTTGTGTCCCGCTGTGTCCTCGCTGTGTTCCCCACTGTGTCCCGCTGTGTCCCCCGCTGTGTCCCCCGCTGTGTCTTCACTGTGTCCCCTGTTGTGTCCCGCTGTGTCCTCACTGGGTAGCCCACTGTGTCCCGCTGTGTCCCCCGCTGTCCCCCGCTGTGTCCCGCTATGTCCCACTGTGTCCCCTGCTTTATCTTGCTGTGTCCCACAGTGTCCCCGCTGTGTCCCGCTGTGTAACACTGTGTCCCGTGGTGTCCCATTTTGTCCCACGCTGTGTCTCCAGCTGCGTCCCCTCTGTGTCGCCGCTGTGTCCCCTCTCTGTCCTCTGCTGTCCCCCGCTCTGTCCCCACTTGTGTCCCCCACTGTGACCCGCTGTGTCCCGCTGTGTCCCCCGCTGTGTCCCCACTGTGTGCACCCTGTGTCCCACTGTGTACCCCGCTGTGTCCAGCTGTGTTCCGGTGTGTCCCGCTGTGTACCCCTCTGTGTCCCCCTCTGTGTCCTGCTGTGTTCCCCACTGTGTCCCGCTGTGTCCCGCTGTGTCCCCCGCTGTGTCCCTGCTGTGTCCCCGCTGTGTCCTGCTGTATACTGCTGTGTCCCCCGCTGAGTCCCGCTGTGTCCCCGCTGTGTCCCGCTGTGTTCCCCATGTGTCCCCCGCTGTGTCCACACTGTGTCCCCCACTGTTTCCCCCGCTGTGTCCCCCGCTGTGTCCCTCTG
>NW_012299323.1:0-3777 GCF_000151885.1 Dipodomys ordii | reverse complement strand
CAGCGGGGACACAGTGGGACATAGCGGGACAAAGCGGGCGACACAACGGGACACAGCAGGCGACAAAATGGGACACAGCAGGCACACAGCGGGGACACAGCGGGACACAGAGGGACACAGCGGGTACAGAGCAGGACACAGCCGGACACAGCGGGACACAGCGGGGGACACAGCGGGACACAGTGGGGGACCCAGTGAGGACACAGCAGGACACAGCAGGGGACACAGCGAGGACACAGCGGGGGACACAGCGGGGAACACAGCGAGGACACAGCGGGACACAGCGGGACACAGCGTCGATAAAGAGGGGACACAGCGTTACATAGCGTGGTACACAGCTGTTGACACAACGGGACACAGTGGGGGCACAGCTGGACACAGCGGGACACAATGGGACACAGCGGGGACAAAGCGTGAGACACAGCGGGGGACAGAGAGGGAGACAGCAGGGGACACAGCGAGGAAACAGCGGGACACAGCGGTGACACAGCGGGGACAAGGCGGGGGACAAAACGGGGCACAGCGGGGACACAGCAGAGACACAGCGGGGGACACAGCGGGACAGAGTGGGGTACACAGCTGGGGACACAGCGAGGACACAGCGGGACACAGCGGGACACATCGGGGACACTGCGGGAACATAGCAGACACAGCGGGGTACACAGCGGGACACAGCGGGACACAGCTGGGGACACAGCGGGGACACAGCGGGACACAGCGGGACACAGCGGGAGACACAGCGAGGACACAGCGGGACACAGCGGGGGACAAAGTGGGAGACAGCGGAGGACACAGCGAGGACACAGTGGGACACAGTGGAGGACAGAGCGTGGGACACAGCGAGACCCAGCGGGGACAAAGCTGGACACAGCGTGGTACACAGAGGGACACAGCGGGGAGACAAGGGGGCAAAGCGGGACACAGGGAGACACAGCGGGACACAGCGAGGACACAGTGGGACACAGCATGGGACACAGCGAGGACACAGTGGGACACAGCAGGGGAAACAGCAAGGACACAGCGGGACACAGCGGGGGACACAGCGGGACACAGCGGGGGACACAGCAGGGGACACAGCGGGACACAGCGGGACACAGTGGGGGACACAGCGGGACACAGCGTCGATACAGCGGGGACACAGCGGGACACAGCAGGGGACACAGTGAGGACACAGCAGGACACAGCGGGACACAGCAGGAACACTGCGGGAACATACCGGGACACAGCGGGGTACACAGCGGAACACAGCGGGACACAGCTTGGGACACAGCGGGGACACAGCGGGACACAGCGGGGGTCAAAGGGAGGACACAGAGGGACACAGTGGGGGACAAAGCGGGAGACAGCGGGACCTAGCGGGGAACACAGCGAGGACACAGCGGGACCCAGCGGGACACAGCGTCGATACAGCGGGGACACAGCGTTACACAGCATGCTACACAGCTGCGGACACAACGGGACACAGTGGGCGCACAGCAGGACACAGCGGGGGACAAAGCAGTTCACAGCGGGACACAGCGGGACACAGCTGGGGACACAGAGGGGCACACAGAGGGACACAGCGGGGAACACAGCGGCGGAGACAGCGGGGACACAGAGGGACTCAGCGGGGGACAAAGCAGTTCACAGCGGGACACAGCGGGACACAGCAGGGGACACAGAGGGGCACACAGCGGGACACAGCAGGGAACACAGCGAGGACACAGCGGTTCCCAGCGGGACACAGCGTCGATACAGCGGGGACACAGCATTACACAGCGTGGTACACAGCTGTGAACACCACGGGACACAATGGGGACACAGCGGGACACAGCGGGACACAGTGGGACAAAGCAAGGACAAATCGTGAGACACAGCGAGGGACAGAGCGGGAGACAGCGGGGGACACAGCGAGGACACAGCAGGGCAAAGCGGGACACAGCAGGGACAGAGCGGGACACAGTGGGACACAGCGGGACACAGCGGGGGACACAGCAGGACACAGCGGGGGACGCACCGAGGACACAGCGGGACACAGCGGGACAAAGCGTGGGGCACAGCGATGAAACAGCTGGACACAACGGAGTACAAAGTGGGACACAGCGCGCACACAGGGGGACACAGCGGGACACAGCGGGACAGAGCAGGGACAGAGCGGGACACAGCGGGACACAGTGGGACACAGCGGGGGACCCAGCGGGACCCAGCGGGGGACCAAGCGAGGACACAGCAGGACACAGCGGGGGACACAGCAGGGGACACAGCGGGGGACACAGCGGGACACAGCAAGGAACAGCGTAGATACAGCGGGGACACAGCGTTACACAGAGTGGTACACAGCTGTGGACACAACGGGACACAGTGTGGGCACAGCGGGACACAGTGGGACACAGCGGGGACAAAGCGTGAGACACAGCGGGGGACAGAGTGGGAGACAGCGGGGGACACAGCGGGGACACAGCGGGGACTCAGCGGAGTCACAGCGGGATACACAGTTGTGGACACAACGGGACACAGTGTGGGCACAGCGGGACACAGCGGGACAGAGTGGGACACAGAAGGGATAAAGCGTGAGACACAGCGGGGGACAGAGCGGGAGACAGCGGGGGACACAGCGAGGACACAGCGGGACACAGCGGGACACAGCGGGGGACACAGCTAGGACACAGCGGGACACAGTGGGGACACAAAGGGGACTCAGCGGGGGAAACAGCGGGGGAAAAAGCGGGACACCATGGGACACAGTGTGACACAGCAGGACACAGAGGGAACACTGCGTCGACACAGCGGGACAAAGCGGGGGACACAGCGGGACACAGCGGGACACAACGGTGGACACAGCAGGGGACAGTGGAGACAAAGAGAGGACACAGCGGGACACAGCGGTGACACAGCTGGACACAACGGAGTACACAGTGGGACACAGCGGGCACAAAGCAGGGACAGAGCGGGACACAGCTGGACACAGCGGGACATAGCGAGGGACACAGCGGGACACAGAGGGGGACACAGTGAGGACACATTGGGACACAGCGGGGGACACAGCGGGGGACACAGCGGGACAAAGCGAGGAACAGCGTAGATACAGCGAGGACACAGCGTACAGCGTGGTACACAGCTGTGGACACAGCTGTGGACACAACAGGACACAGCGGGACACAGCGGGACAAAGTGGGACACAGCGGGGACAAAGCGTGAGACACAGCGGGGGACAGAGTGGGAGACAGCAGGGGACATAGCGGGGACTCAGGGGGTCACAGCGGGATACAGCGGGACACAGAGTGACACAGCGGGACACAGCACAGGACACAGCGGGACACAGCGGAGGACAGAGCGACGACACAACAGGACACAGCGGGGACACAGGGGGACTCAGCAGGGTTACAGCGGGACACAACGGGACACAGCAGGACACAGCGTGACACAGCTGGGACACAGCAGGGACACAGCAGGGACACAGTAGGACAGAGCAGGGGACACAGTGGGGGAGAGAGGGGGACACCACGAATAAGAGAGCAAGGACACAGCGGGACCCAGCGGGACATAGCCTTGATAGAGCGGGATTCACAGCATTACACAGCGGGTTACACAGCTGGGGACACAAAGGGACACAGTGGGACACAGCAGAACAGAATGGGACACAGACGGGATAAAGTGTGAGACACAGCGGGGGACAGAGCGGGAGACAGCGGGAGGCACAGCGAGGACACAGAGGGACACAGCGGGGACACAGCGGGGACTCAGCTGGGGACACAGCGGGGGACAAAGCGGGACACCACTGACACAGCGGACACAGCG